>NC_069365.1:89097282-89406847 GCF_021730395.1 Mercenaria mercenaria
GGCCGTAGATCGAGGAAAGCCTTCACTGTTGTCCACAAATCAAGCTGTGGTAACAGTTTACGTAGAGGATACTGGAAATAACCCTCCAACTGTAAAAATTAATCTTTTATCAAGTGGCACTGGCCGTGTTGTCAATGTTTCTGAATTTTCGACAGTAGATACTTTCGTTGCCCATGTTGAAGTGAAAGATAAGGACACGGGACAGAATGGAGATGTTAGTTGTTCCGTTGATGACTCCTTTTTTGCTCTTAAAGCTTTATCAAATAAGGGCTTTAAAGTTGTTGTAGCTAAAACATTAGACAGTGAAAAACAAGATCTTCATACGGTAGTCGTAACTTGTAAGGATAAAGGTAACCCTGTTCTAAGTTCTTCTGATAATTTCCTTGTACGTGTTACTGATGAGAATGACAGCACCCCGAAATTCACAAAAAGGAAATATTATGAAGATTTCTTTGAAAATAATGACAGAGGAGACTTAGTGATATCTGTAAGAGCAACAGATGCTGATAAAAGTAACACAAATAACTCCAAGATTGAATATTATTTAGAACCAGCAGTACGGGACTACTTTGCAATTGACGCAAGCACTGGGACAATTAGGGCACTTGCACCTTTTGACCGAGAAGACAAAAGTGTGTGGACTTTTAAAGTGTTTGCGCGTGATTTTGGAAAACCACCACTCACTGGTAATGCAACTGTCAATATCCGAATAAAAGATCAAAATGATAATGCTCCAAAATTTTCAAATGCAACTTTTCATTTCTATGTTCAAGAAAATCTTCCATCTGGAACTGTTGTTGATAGACTAACAGCAAAGGATTATGATGTTGAGGAAAATGGAATGTTCACTTATGCTATTTCTGATACAAAAGAAACAAAACTGCCATTTTTACTCTTCCCTGATGGAGTTATAAAAACGACTATGGAATTAGATAGAGAAAAGAAAGAGTCTTACGAATTTACTGTTATTGCAATAGATAAAGGAGTTCCAAAAAGAACTAGTAGTGCTAATGTTGTTGTTAAAGTGACTGATGTTAATGACGAATCACCTAAAATTGTGTTCCCTAAAAAAGACATAAATGATACAATCGTTATCGATCATTTAAAACCAAGCGGAAGTTTCATTACAAAAATAGAAGCTTACGATCTAGATGAGGGTGATAATAGTAAATTGTCATATGTTATCGAAGAAGGTAATGCAAATAGGTTGTTTTTACTTAATCTTAAATCTGGAGTGCTTTCAGTTGCTCAGCCGTATGAAGTAGAAGAGAATGCAGAAGAGAAATTTACGTTGGTTATTGCAGTGCATGATGGGGGAATACCTCAAAGATCCGAAAGAGGAGAATTAAATGTTGTAATTAAATACAGTAACGAGACAACCACTGAGCCGCCACCTGTAAGTTCAGGACCAAACACTAATATTGTTATAGTCATAGTGGTTATATTTTTGACGTTCTTCTTGTCTTTGGCGATTATAATTGTGATCTGCGTCATACGAAAGTTTGACAGAGATAGAATGAAGACTCAGAATATTCAAATAAACAAGCTTCCAAATAACATGACTGAGATTAGAGACAATACTGCTAATGGTACGATCATGTCCCGTCCATACGATAAAGTCGACTCGCTGAAAAAGAAAAAGGAAGTCAGTTTTTCATTTGAGGACGATTTAGATGGGCTTGGAGATCACGAATTGAGCTTCTCAAACAATTCTGTGTTCACGGAGCCAGTTACAGAGGTAACGCCATTATATTCTTTTAAACCGGTTGTTAAGGCTAAAGAATTTATATAGTTCTTTCTCAGGTCTTGCCATTTCTAAAACAGAACAGAGGAAAGTGCAAAGGTGTCAGAAAAAAGGGACCAGTATTGTATACATAATTATGATATAGACATCTTGGGCATTACCATTTATGAAAACGACACCAGTAAAAATATTTTGAATATGATAAAAGTGACCGCTGCTTTATACTTAAATGTGAAAAAGACATGAATTTGTAAATATCATTGACCATTGGGTTAAGCAGTCAACATGGAATATGAAGCTGAAGATGATTTTGTTCAGCCGTAAGGCGTAGCAGAAAATATTGTTGAAATTCTTTCATAGAAGGCCAGTTTCTATTTTAACTGTTATTTGCATTTACGTATGTTCCCAGTGTTACCAATATTCTGAAAACTAAAGTATGATGTTCTTTAAAAAAGAAATATATATTTTTGACCAGACCATTATGTTAAAGGCACTGACCTCCAGATCATATGACAACAAAAAAAAGATTTTTAGATATCAGAACATTATTGCAATAATTCTTAACCTTTAGCCTGCTAAGTTTCTAAAATGGACTGGTCCATCATTCAATTTGGGCAATACCATTTTAATATTATTTGAGGGGGTGTTCACTGAAAATTTACTGACTGAATAGCGAACAGTGCAGACCATGATCAGACTGCACCGATGTGCAGGCTGATCTTGGTCTGCACTGGTCGCAAAGGCAAAACCACTTGCCGCCAGTACGCTAAAGGTTAAGAAGGCTTTGAAACTTAGTTACTGACAGATTTAATGTTATGGAAACACATACGAATTAGTTGTTTTTACTAATTATTCCATTCAAAATTGAAAAGGATTTGTAATGGGGTACCGGAGGAAAACTTCCATTAATTATAAAGTATTTCTCCAGTGGTGTATTGGTCAAGAATGCAAGAAAAGTTTTATTTCCGCATGTTCTACATGCTATATTTCCTTGAGTTGGCATTTTTAAGACGGTTTTGAAATTCATAATATGACTAAACTTCACTATAAAGAAAGATCATTTTTAGCGAAAAAGCTGGAGGTCAGTGCCTTTAAGACTTGTATATATATATAAGTATGACACTACAAGGAATGTGTTTATATAAACTTGTTTGCACTGTCATAAATATGTAACCCCAGAAGCCATGTTAGAATAAAGGGGCATAATTTGGGTCGATTTAATTGACTGAGAATGCAAATTGGCATTAAAGATGGAAACACATCATTAAGAAAAACATCTGTAATGTTTGTTTTTATTTTGTAAAATGTAACTGTAGCGTGAAATTACAACATGTGAATTTAGTGTCGGTTACACCTGAAGTTTTTGTTTAAATTGACTCCCGAACCCAGAACACATATGTTATGTTGTTAATTTAGTGTTTATTTCTAATTCTAACATTTTAGTAAACTAACTTGTAAACTTTCACAAGATAAACTTTTCTGCTCCATTAGCATTGTGACTGACTGCCGTGTAATTGGATTTTTTTTCTGCATTTACATATTTCAAAAATCTCTGAGAAAATTTGGTTGGTGTTTAGATTCAACTTGAGAGACTAGGAAAAATGTTCCGAATTGAGTATATTCCTTTATTTAAGCATCTTTGAAATCCTTATTGCCAAATTCTTATGATAATGATTTATATTCATAAGTTTAAAAGAGTTTAAAAATCTCTTTACATAAAAGCCAGTGGAATTTTATAAAATAAACTATTGTCACTAGGAAGTATTGTTATATTCGAGTTAGCACACTAAATGGACACTTTTATACAGTTAACGATCATTATGTACAAATGTGTACTATTTTTTTTTGGAAACCATTCTTTATTTTGAAAAGAAATGCAGCAACTTCACTTACTGGATTCATAACCCTGAAAACTGAATTTTCACCCTCTATCATAGAACCATGGTCTTGAGTTTATTAACCTGATGAAATATTGTGAAAGATACTGTAAGTGTAATGCTGGTCTTGCATGTGAAAACCAAATTTGTACGAAAAATCTACAAGTCCATCAAAGCCACGTAATACATAATATCCTGTTTAAAAAAAAAAAAAAGCAGAAAAAAAATTGCTTCTTTTCATAGGGGGGGCTTTTTGTTTGTATTTCAAATTTTACTGATTAAAATCATTTTCAACACATTTATAAGGGAACTTTGTTCTTTTAATCAAGATAAAATTAAACAGAGGAACAATGCTCTTCCTATTTCCAACAGAAACTCTATTCTGGTAAATATTTGAGCCGTGCCATGGGAAAACCAACATAGTGGCTTTGCGACCAGCATGGATCCAGACCAGCCTGCGCATCCGCGCAGTCTGGTCAGGATCCATGCTGTTCGCTTTAAAGCCTACTGCAATTAGAGAAACCGTTAGCGAACAGCATGGATCCTGACCAGACTGCGCGGATGCGCAGGCTGGTCTGGATCCATGCTGGTCGCAAAGCCACTATGTTGGTTTTCCCGTGGCACGGCTCATTTGTTTCATCAGTCCCATTATGCTACTTTAAAAATATAATTTTAGGCAATGATGCTTGCATCACAGACAAGACTATTGAACTTTTTGGAGAAAAAGGTAGTCTCGCATTCATGACAAAAACGCATTACCGATTTTGAAATATTTTGGCTGGAAAAAGGGCATCAACATATTGATGAAAAAAGGCAAATTTTAAAGTAGAAAATTTTGACATGCCGACAGTAATCATTTTGGACCAAGATAATGGGTGGTCGGAGTAAATCAGGGATAATTAAGGGCTGACAGGTGATAGTTACTCCAATTAGGGAGCACAATAAGTGCCCATTGTGATCCTTCATGGATATATGAATGCACATTATCATTGTGGTTTCATTTGAGAAAAATTGAGATTTGTCAAATTTTACTGCAAGTTAAATATTTGCGGTCAATGCACTTAAATGCCATTGTTTAACTGTAATTGATACAAATTTATCTTAAAGGACCCACTGTCTTTTTGACATCACAATTTTTTTTCCTGATAAAGATGTTAGTATTATCTGAAGGTATGATGAGAGATTTGAATTCAGACATAATTTTTTTAAAGGTATAATAAAAATTATTGACATATTCTTCAGATTAAGTGATGATGAATAAAATATGGTTACTTGCCAATGCTTATTGTGATTAGAGAAAAGGCTGTTAACATAAATCAGGTCTTTTCCTTACATCATGGTCTTACCCACTTGAAATAAACTCATACCCTTGGTTCTGTTCAGTTCATAAAAGTTCACAGACTTCCAAAATGTTACCATGGTATTGCAAACTTTTCATGGGCTTATGGAATCTCATGGTTTTACATCCTTTTCATGATCCTGATCTGTCCCGCCTGCTTAGCTCAAAATTAGGAAGAGCACAGCTCGACAGATCGTGGGGTCTAGAGTTTGATCCCTGGGCAGGGTTTATGTACTCCGTAATGGCCTTATAAAAGAAATTGTGTCTGATGTCATATCGTCCTCTGCCTCTGATTCTTGTGGAGAAGTTGATAGTTGTTAGTATGGAACAGGTTAGTATTGGTACAGAATCCAGGAACACCAGTTGGCTTCACATTGTTGAAATACTGTTTAAATATCATGCTGTTTAACACAAAATAAAACAAGCAGACAATAATGGTCCTAAGAAATTTCTGTGTTTAGTCTTACAAAGTTACGGGCCCAACAACATTATTACTGCCTCACCAAGATACTGTAGTCTTTTTCAATAAATAGTGTGATTCTAAATGAAGTTAAAATGGTCTGGAAAAAGCTCTTTGACTTTCTTGCATTATTTTAGCATTGGAGGGGATATCAATTGTGAGGGTACTGCTTCATTTCCTGTGATTGGAAAATTGTGTTATAAATCACATGTCTGAAGTTATTCTGTGACCAACTAACAATATAGATATGTCCAAAGCTAAGATTGCAATACAGCTGCTGTGGAGTTGTCATACATAATGCCTTGAGTGGAATTTAGGGTCTTCATCTAGGGTCATTGTTATGTCTTTTAGGGAATCAAGGGTCATAACGATTTGCCTTCTTTCTCTACATTTGTCAGTGTGACTTTAATTGAAAATAAGTATAGTTTCATTCTGGAGTATGTCTGTATCAAAGGCAAGCAATGGAAAGATTAGAAGCAAGTGTATTTTAGGATACAGTATATAATTAGTAAGAAATAGGTTTCCAGCTGGTACATTCGTCATTTTCACAGTACTGAATGATATATTTGCTATTCTAACCTTTTGTGAAGAAAAGTCACAAATCCGAAAATAGGTTCCTCTATGGAAAAGATGGAAACTAGTTTAGTAGAAAATAATTACTTAATTTATTTACATAATGATGAATAATTATGGTATCTGATGCATGATGTATGGCTTGCAGCATTTTTTTGAAGAAAATGCATAATACCATACAACGTAGAATAAAAGCAATATAAATGCAACCCCCATATTTACTGCAACTTTTTTTCAGTTTGAAAAAGTTAAGCTTTGTCATAAGCAAATACCAACACTATATATATAGTAATGGTGTGATTGTTATAGTTCATAATTAGTCAAGACTGAAATTAAAACAAAGCAATTGTTAGCTGCTGCCCCCTCCCCACACCCCCCACCCCCACCACCATTTTTGAAATGCATTGCCTCCCAGAGCAGTGGGTTTATTCAGAGATACACTGTCAAGAAATGTGAAAGCTTGCTTTAAATAAATTTATTAAAGGAGTTACACAGCTGCTTTTTATTTTTCTGAAAAGGTCACCAACTTCAAATAACTTTCCCTTCATTTTTGAGTTTGAACCTTTTTATGCAAGGGACCCTTAAAGTAGGCAGTGCTGGCCAGTGCCTGAAATTATGCTGCAAAGCTACACAAGGTGTCTCTCCATGTCCTCCATGTTAACTAAAGTTTTTACAATTTTCTTCAATAAAAATTTACATGAAATATATATTAAGCTTCCATTATATCAGGCTTGCCTTTAAAACATAAAAGAGACCCTTGGTCTCAAATCATACACCTTACTAGAAACAAAACAAATGTGGAATATTTAAATACAGACAAAGTAATCCCTTGTGGTTTCATCTGATGGCTTTATTCAGTGTTAATGTCTGCATAAAAATATCGGTTGACGGCTGATGCATAAATTGTTAATGAGCTGTCCCGATGCAAGATAGTTTTATCAGTGATTGATTTTCAATCAATATGCATTGTGCGGCTTTTTTGTATCGACATGTGCTTTTCCGATTTTTTTTATTATGTATTTAGCAGTAATTGACACGTTTGTTATAAATGGACACAGTCTAATGACTTGTAATGATTTTGTATTTATCACATTATCGTGAAATATTGCCACTTAGTGTAGTAACGCACTTCACAGCTATTTCGCCATTGTTACATGTATGTGGACTGTTGACCGTTAATTGCCAGTTAAATAAACTGAAGTTGATAGCAAGGGTACTAACATATCCCTAATTATGGGCTAAATAAAATAGAATTTAACCAAAATTGGCACACAGTTTAGTTGTTGTTGTAACAATGTGTGAACAAACAGAGTCGAGTGTCTGATCAATACTGACTTTAATCTGCACTATCAAACTGTCAAGGATTTTCTTATTGGATTGTTAACTTTTTCGGGCAGATGGTTTAAGAAAACTCTTTAATATTAACAACCATTAATATAAATAATTTAATACCCTCCTTGCTAAAAGACGCATTTTGTGGTAGATACACAAACGCATGAAGTGCAATTAAAATGCGTGCGTTAGAAAAGGCTTCAGAAAAAATTAAACTTTTATTTACCTAAATGGTGAGAAATAAATACTAGAAAACAACGCTAGCTCATTACCATTTAATGTAAAGTATTGTAGCGAGAAAAATATAACCATCTGATTTCCTTTGTTGGAAACCCTGGGGAAAACATGACAGAAAAGTTCATAAAATGTTAATAAAACAACGAAAAGCTTATTCAAATGAAGAGATTTTATTTGTGATAGGACTGTCATTTATTCTTACTGTGGGAGATGTATGAGGGCGATAGTCTGGATACTAGGGGCGATAGTCTGCTTTTATCCACTGTTGTATTGTTATCATTTTATTTTTTTCCTCGGATTTTATCTGTTAATCTCTAACCTTTGTTCCTTTCATCAGCTTAATTAAGAGATGAAATTCATTGATCACAAACATAGACACTGTATGATATATGCAAGCTGGTTTTTCCCTCCACGTTCATAGCTTGCACACAAAGATTTTTTTCCATTTGATATAATTATTTAATGAAGTTTCTAACATGTAGTAACTTGGCATATGAAAGAAAAGGAAGGTTAAAGAGATATGACTGTCATGCATTATAAGTCAAAAGGTGCACGAGCTAAAACAGATGCTGCCTTGTTAACTTTGATTAAAATTGCATATTATATTTAATTCTCATGAAAGGAAATCTAACTGCATGGCATAATTCACTGTACAACATTGCTCCATGAAGAAAATGCACCATTAATTTGAGTGCTGGCTTCAGAAGGGTGGTCTAGTGTTTCATAGGTCAAATCCAGCAATGGCCAAAACTACTTATTTTATACCAGTAATGTTTTTAATAGAAGCAGACTTTTTGTTAAGACAAAATTTCTAGCTAAAACTATTTTGAAAAAAAAAATATAAACCAGTGATAAACCTCAAGCCGCCCCTTCCAAAAAACCACCAGTCATTATACAAAAATTCCTGTATTTTTTTTTTTTTTTTTTTTTTTTAATATTCTTAATGATGTTCAAAAACAGAATTTTCATTTTCATGTCATAATATCTTGCTGATAAATTTTATATAATAATTTTTATAAAGGGGCAGAATGTAAAGTTGAGACTTTTATGAGAAAAAAAAAGTTGATTCGACCAGTATTTAAACTCTCAGTACTGTCTGATTGGCCAAATCTGAGAGTATCAATCTTGAAATCGACCAATGGCAAGCTTGCATTTTAGACTGGTCTTTGAGCACAGTTTTAAAATTTTGGGAACCTGTCTTCAGTCATTTGTATTCTATAAATGTGTATATTTTATTTTCTCCAGCGCATTCATTTGAAACAGTTTAAGGAATATTACATATAAAGGTGACATTTTCGTAGCCGTTATTTGCATTGTCAGTCATTTTTCCTTTTCCCTAAAACTATACTGTTGCTTTAAGTTATGTTGCTTTTGTATGATTTATAATGTACGGTCTAACCTCTGGTTTCATGACAAACCTCTGCAGAGCACCAACATTTTCCACTAAGGCAGATACTGCTGAACCTTTCTTAGTAGCCACCTGTATTATGCTGCCAGTCAGCTAATTTCCAGAATCAACTGTTTGCTATTATATTTTAACTTGTCTTAAGCAGCCAGATGATGTCATTCCCTTGGCTGTCTGCTTAATACAGGTTTTACTGTATATTCTTGCCTAGTAGACCAATTTCTTTGAAAGTCATCCTCTCCCTCCCTCTGTTTTTTCAATTAACAAGTGGTAAACAATTGTGGCCGAGTGTTTAAGGTCACTGATTGGATAATTTACCCATCACCACTGTATTTTTGAATCCTGGCTTGGGGCGTAGAATTCTTTCATGTTAGGGAGCCATCCTGCCGGCTTACATAAGGTCAGTGGTTATAACGATGTGCCTGTATGCCTTAAGGGTACCTGGGGTTTTCCTGTACCATAGAAAGATTGAAATTGCCACCATATAACCCATAATTATGTCATTAAGACACTGAGCCCTGAACCAAAGAAGAAAAAAATAAAATTTGAGAAAAAAAAACCCTTCCCTCAGAGGTTGAACTGTAGTCTTGAGTAGAGTGATAAAGTCTTCTGATTATAGTTTTTTAGCTCGACTATTCGAAGAATAAGTAGAGCTATCCTACTCACCACGGCGTCGGCGTCACACCTTGGTTAAGTTTTTTGTACCAGTCCACATTTTGACAAAGTCTTTTGAGATAAAGCTTTGAAACTTTCAACATTTGTTTACCATCATCATGGCCAGTTATAGGCAAGAGCAGATAACTCCATCAAGGATTTTGGCTGAATTATGGCCCCTTTTGACTTAGAAATCATGGTTAAATTTTACGTACCAGTTCATATTTTGACAAAGTCTTTTAAGATAAAGCTTTGAAACTTTCAACACTTGTTTACCATCACCATGGCCAGTTATAGGCAAGAGTACATAACTCCATCAGGAATTTTGGCTGAATTATGGCCCCTTTCAACTTAGAAATCTTGGTTAAGTTTTTCGTACCAGTTCATATTTAGACAAAGTCTTTTGAGATAAAGCTTTGAAACTTTCAACACTTGTTTACCATCACCATGGCCAGTTATAGGCAAGAGTACGTAACTCCATCAGGGATTTTGGCTGAATTATGGCCCCTTTCGACTTAGAAATCTTGGTTTAGTTTTTCGTACCAGTTCATATTTAGACAAAGTCTTTTGAGATAAAGCTTTGAAACTTTCAACACTTGTTTACCATCACCATGGCCAGTTATAGGCAAGAGTACGTAACTCCATCAGGGATTTTGGCTGAATTATGGCCCCTTTCGACTTAGAAATCTTGGTTAAGTTTTTCGTACCAGTTCATATTTAGACAAAGTCTTTTGAGATAAAGCTTTGAAACTTTCAACACTTGTTAACCATCACCATGTCCAGTTATACGCAAGAGCACATAACTCCATCAAGGATTTTGGCTGAATTATGGCCCTTTTTGACTTAGAAATCTGGGTTAATATTTCGTACCAGTTCATATTTTGACAAAGTCTTTTGAGATAAAGCTTTGAAACTTTCAGCACCTGTTTACCATCACCATGTTCAGTTATAGGCAAGAGTACATAACTCCATCAAAGATTTTGGCTGAATTATGGCCCCTTTTGACTTAGAAATCTTGGTTAAGTTTTTCGTACCAGTTCATATTTTTTGTAAAGTGTTTGACATATGGCTTTTAAACTTTTATCACTTGTTTAGTATAATAGTCTCTATCTGTAGGAAAGAGTACATAACTCTGTCATCTATTTTGGCTGAATTATGGCCCTTTTTGGACTTTGAAATTGGTTCTGTTTTCATACAAGTCCATGTTTTGTCAAAACTATTTGACATATGGCTTTTAAACTTTGAACACTTGTTTATCATTATGATTTCCATCTGTAGGCAAGAGTACATAACTATTTTGGCTGAATTATGGCCCTTTTTGGACTTTGAAATTGGCTCATATATTGCCATTTAGTGCAAGACTTAGCGAAATCAAAGTAATACAGGAACATTGTTTGTCTAATCTATTTATTTCTTTTGTCTGAATATCCGTGGAAATATTTTGACCCCATTCTTCAATCAATTCTTCGAATAGTCGAGCGCGCTGTCATCAGACAGCTCTTGTTAACTGTGTCTTTCCTTTAGTCTGTGTGCAGATCTACTGAATCTGTGTGTATGTTTATATGTATATAATTTTTGGTGTAATAGTATTTAGATTTATTCATGTGAATGTTCTTTATTTTCTTCAAAATATAAGGGAAAATTCAACATTTTTGTGGGATTTTTTTTACCTTATGTAAATATTTTGGTTAAAATTACTTTCATGAAAATGTAGAAAGTGATGTGTGTTGTTTTCATTTTCTTCTGAAAACAGAATTCCAGAATATACATTAGTTAACCATAATCTTTGATTCAATATATGTGAGAGGAGATAAATGTATAGAAATTACAGTGATCGTATTGCACCTTTTTGTTGGTATGTGTTGATCTATTTGTCTTTGCTCTTTGATATGCACTACTTTGATAGATAGGCAGCAGAAATTCTGGAAAAAAAGTCCGTAATTTTTTTTCAATAAACATGATAGTTATGTCTCCCCCAGGAGACATATTGTTTTTGCCCTGTCCGTCCTTCCGTCCGTACGTCACACTTCATTTCCGAGCAATAACTGGAGAACCATTTGACCTAGAACCTTCAAACTTCATAGGGTTGTAGGGCTGCTGGAGTAGACGACCCCTATTGTTTTTGGGGTCACTCCAAAAAAGGTCAAGGTCACAGAGGGCTGAACATTGAAAACCATTTCCGATCAATAACTAGAGAACCACTTGACCCAGAATGTTGAAACGTCCGTCCTTCCGTACGTCCGTACGTCACACTTCATTTCCGAGCAATAACTGGAGAACCATTTGACCTAGAACCTTCAAACTTCATAGGGTTGTAGGGCTGCTGGAGTAGACGACCCCTATTGTTTTTGGGGTCACTCCGTCAAAGGTCAAGGTCACAGGGGCCTGAACATTGAAAACCATTTCCGATCAATAACTAGAGAACCACTTGACCCAGAATGTTGAAACTTCAGAGGATGATTGGTCATGAAGAGTTGATGACCCAAATGATTTTGGGGTCACTCCGTCAAAGGTCAAGGTCACAGGGGCCTGAACATTGAAAACCATTTCCGATCAATAACTAGAGAACCACTTGACCCAGAATATTTAAACTTCATAGGATGATTGGTCATGAAAAGTAGATGACCCCTATTGATTTTGGGGTCACTCCATCAAAGGTCAAGGTCACAGGGGCCTGAACATGGAAAACCATTTCCGATCAGTAACTAGAGAACCACTTGACCCAGAATGTTGAAACTTCATAGGATGATTGTACATGCAAAGTAGATGACCCCTATCGATTTTGGGGTCACTCCATTAAAGGTCAAGGTCACAGGGGCCTGAACATTGGAAACCATTTCCGGTCAGTAACTTGAGAACCACTTGACCCAGAATGTTGAAACTTAATAGGATGGTTGGTCATGCAGAGTAGATGACCCCTAACGATTTAAGGGTCACTCTGTTAAAGGTCAAGGCCACAGGGGCCTGAACATGGAAAACCATTTCCAATCAATAACTTGAGAACCTCTCGACCCAGAATGTTGAAACTTCATAGGATGATTGTTCATGCAGAGTAAATGACCCCTATAGTTTTTGGGGTCACTCCGTTAAAGGTTAAGGTCACAGGGGCCTGAACATTGATAACCTGTTCCGATCAATGACTTGAGAACCACTTGACCCAGAATGTTAAATCTTCAGAGGATGATTGAACATGCAGAGTAGATGACCCCTATTGATTTTGGGGTCAGTCTATTAAAGGTCAAGGTCAAAGTGGCCTGTTCATGTAAAATCATTTTTTGGAAATAACTTGAGAACCACTTGACCTACAATGTTGAAACTTAATAGGATGATTGGACATGCAGAGTAGATGACCCCTATTTATTTTGAGGTCACTTGATCAAAGGTCAAGGTCACAGGAGCCTGAACAGTGACTTGAGAACCACTAGGCCAAGAGTGTTGAAATTTAGCGGGATGACTGGACATGCCAAGTAGATGATCCCTATTGCAGCCAACCATTAGTGTCTCTTTGACTTTCGCTCCTGACCCCTATTGACCTCTTGCCTTTAGGACTTTGCATTGGGGGAGACATGCGCTTTTTTACAAAAGCATTTTCTAGTTTCTTCATGTTTTGCATGAATTTCCATTATATACCTTGAAAATAGGCCTACAATAATCTCACTGACCATCACTACATTTTGTCACTTTATTAGTTCGTTCATTTGTCCGAAACACTTCATACTGATTTAAAAGATTCCAGTGAAACTTTATAGAAATGTTAAGCAAAATTATAATATCGGTCGGTACCTCCAAGGTCATTTAGGGAAGTCATTATGGGCATTTGTCTCTAAGTAGGAATATGTCTTGTTGATGTGTCAGTTTGATCATCATAAGTATTCTTTTGGAAACATTACTAAAAATAAATGCCCAATTTCGTTTTGCAGACAATATGGTGACTTTTCATAGAAAGAGTAAAATTATCTGTGACTGCTCATTTCTTTTACTTTTAAGACTTATCCCTGCGAGAGAAGAGTAGTTTTGCCAACGCAGCAGACGCGACTAAATATTGACGTAACTATTTTTGTCCAGTCTTAAAAGTTGTTACAAACAATAAGTTGTCTGACACTTTCGATAACTAGTTATTCTTTATTGCACTTGCACTGTTTCCTTCTTTATTTTCAATTATTTTAGACAAATTATTATTTGCGTAGACGGAACAGACAGTATGTATTGGACATAGAGCTAATTCTTCTCGGCCAGATTATTTCTTATTTCGTTTATTTCGATAGATACCGATAAATTTGTTTTGATCCAAGACAGTTTTAGCATTATCTTGTCCAATATTTACTCTGCAATCGTTACAATTTCTCTTAAATTGGCTGTCACAATTTGATAGACTAGTACTAAAGTTATTTTATCTGCCAGATCCTTATTGACTATATTCCAGCCTTTATTAGCTAGTTTATAATATTTTCTGTCAATATTAGATAAGATGGCGAGAAATCGGACACAATCGGAAGCAATTTAGTCAACAGGTGCTTCTTTAATTGGATTATTGAGATAAAATATTGAGAAAAGACAAAGTTATCTTGCATCAAAAGTTGTGGGGAATTAAATAAATTACAAATATTGTTGAGATAAGGGAGGTTCATTTGGCATTTCTGTCAATATTTGATTGTTTGAAATGATGTGTTTCCATTCAACAAATTTATTTAAATGTATTACATTAAAAAATGCTAAATGACATAATGAAATAGCTTTAAAGTACGTTATGTAATCGATGGCATAAAACAAAAATGTGCAATATACAACAATTGATTTGTTGAATAAAACCCACTATGTTATAATACTTAGATGAGTATTTGTTTTATTTTTCCAATATTATAAATGGTTTCTATTTTATTATCTTGCATGACAGTTACCTCACATGACATAAGGAATAAGTCACATGTTCTAAAAATGAGTCACATGACCTGTTATTTATGTCTGTATTATAAGTTTCGTTAATCTTTCCTGCAGGTGCCCCATCATGAGAGACAGACCAGTCACCAAATGAAAACGTTCCAGCTACAGCAGGCCCTGCTTAACTCCCAGACTAAACCATGGACACAAACTAATGGTCAAAAACCTACAGAGGTAAAAAAAACAAACAAAAAACATTTAACTTACCATGGTTACCATGCTACATTATTATATCAGGAAGGTGGACGGTAGCATGCATTTCCACTACCATCCATGAACAGGCTCAATCAAACCAAGCCTGCAACATTTTCGTTTTTGTCGTGTTGAGCGACCTGTGGAGTTTCCACTTTTTCTGTTTTTTTAATCATTTGGAAAACTGTAGTACTGATGTCAGACAATGATGGTGATGGTTACTGAGGTCATGTTGGACATTAAGTTAATGATGATGGTGGGGGTGGTGGTTGTGATGATGATGATGATGATGATTGAAGTGATACTGATATTTATTCTGATGATTGCAGAGGTCTTGATTTTTTTATACTTTTACAACAAATGTGGTCGGCAACAAATTTAAAAGTTCTTTTTTTATCAGTACATGTACTTGTTGCAACTTACTGTTTATCCAAAAATTTTAAGTTTAATCTGAGTGAACTGTAGTGAAATCTATCCGTTCAGTTGAGGTCTCTATTGCAGTTGAACCACCAGTAATGATAGAGTCACCCTCGGAATCTAGTTTCAGGTCATTGTTAAAATTGATGAAATTATTGCAGAGTGTTTGAAAAATGAGAATTTTTATTGGGTGTTGCTAATGGTTTAAATATCACACAGTAGTCTATGATTATTGTGACACGACTTTGTCACTATCGGAGTGTTAAATTTACAGCTTTTTCTTGTAGCGGCTGTGACGATAATTTTAATGACAATGGAAGGGTGCTGGGTATTTATTTTCATATTGTATTCCCTATCTTTCAAGATTCCAGGACTTTGCCAGGCTCCCTTTAATCAGAGACCTTTCAGTCCCTAATTTTGATGTTAAACAGTTTAATCAAGTCAAAAGGGGTCCCATTGTTTAGCAGCGACTGATGGAATAGCAATGCATAGAAAGGGTTTCAAATTGACTACAGGGTCTATTGGGAATCCCATTTATGCATGATATTTGCATGCAGTATACATTAATTATTTAGGTATTGTACAAAGAAGGAAAAATTAACTTAATTTGCACCAAACAAAGTGTCGGAATCCATTCCGCATGTGTAAAACCTTGGTGCTATGTAATTATCAGGCAAAAACAACATTAATTTAAGTCTGTTCCTGAGCAACTTACGTGTTCTGTTTGGATTAAACAAAAGTAAATCTTTGTAAAACAAATCTCATCATAGAATTTTTTATGATTTCAATGTAAGATTTATTAACAAGATACAAGATTAATTTACAAGATGCACGAAATAGAATGTAATAGATAGTATAGTCTTTTGCTGTTACTAATCAATTGTGGTTGAAAGGTGTGAAATAGATCAAAGAATAGAAATCGCTGCACTGATTGTTTTAGTTGAAGACTATTTTGTTTTTATTCGTTTAAATGCCATTATTATACGCCCGTCTCTGAAAGAGCGGGGTGTATTGTGGGAACACCCGTGGTGGGCGGTCGGCGTCCAAAAGCATGTCTGCTCTCTAAGTCAAACAGTTTTCATCCGATCTTCACCAATAACCAGCCAAATCACCCCAGGCACACTTGGATTATGGCCCTTGAATTACTCGAAATCTGCAAATATAGCCTTGTCCGCTCTCTGTCAAACAGTTTTCATCCGATCTTTACCAAACTTGCTGACAATGTTTGTGGGCATAATGTTCCGGTCAGGTTTGATAACCAGCCAAATCGTCCCAGGCTGTCTCAGATTATTGCCCTTGAATTACTTGAAATCTGCTAATTTAACCTTCTACGCCCTCTAAGTAGAACAGTTTTCATCCGATCTTCACCAAATTTGGTGACAACATTTGTGGGCATAATTTCTCAGCCAAGTTCGATAACAACCCAAATCGCCCGAGGCACTGTTGGATTATGACCGTTGAACTACTCGAAATCTTTTATGAACTGAATATTTAGACGGGCGTATTTTTAGCTCACCTGTCACAGAGTGACAAGGTGAGCTTTTGTGATCGCGTGGTGTCCGTCGTCCGTGCGACCGTAAACTTCTCCTTGTGACATCTCTAGAGGTCACATTTTTCATGGGATCTTTATGAAAATGGGTCAGAATGTTCATCTTGGTAAATTCTAGGTCAAATTCGAAACTGGGTCATGTGACTTCAAAAAGGTCAGTAGGTCCTAGGTCAGTAGGTCTAAAAATAGAAAAACCTTGTGACCTCTCTAGAGGCCATAATTTTCAATGGATCTTCATGGAAATTGGCCAGAATGTTCACCTTGATGATATCTAGGTCAGGTTCGAAACTGGGTTACGTGCGGTCAAAAACTAGGTCAGTAGGTCTAAAAATAGAAAAACCTTGTGACCTCTCTAGAGGCCATATATTTCACAAAATCTTCATGAAAATTGGTCAGAATGTTCACCTTGATGATATCTAGGTCAAGTTTAAACTGGGTCATGTGCCTTCAAAAACTAGGTCAGGAGGTCTAAAAATAGAAAAACCTTATGACCTCTCTAGAGGCCATATATTTCACAAGATCTTCATGAAAATTGGTCTGAATGTTCATCTTGATGATATCTAGGTCAAGTTTAAACTGGGTCATGTGCGGTCAAAAACTAGGTCAGTAGGTCTAAAAATAGAAAAACCTTATGACCTTTCTAGAGGCCATATATTTCACAAGATCTTCATGAAAATTGGTCAGAACGTTCACCTTGGTAATATCTAGGTCAAGTTTGAAACTGGGTCACGTGCCATCAAAAACTAGGTCAGTAGGTCAAATAATAGAAAAACATTGTGACCTCTCTAAAGGCCATATTTTTCATGGGATCTGTATGAAAGTTGGTCTGAATGTTCATCTTGATGATATCTAGGTCAAGTTCGAAACTGGGTCACGTGCAGTCATAAACTAGGTCAGTAGGTCTAAAAATAGAAAAACCTTGTGACCTCTCTAGATGCCATATATTTCATGAAATCTTCATGAAAATTGGTCAGAATGTTCACCTTGATGATATCTAGGTCAAGTTCGAAAGTGTGTCAGGTGCCATCAAAAAGTAGGTCAGTAGGTCAAATAATGAAAAAACGTTGTGACCTCTCTAGAGGCCATATTTTCATGGGATCTGTATGAAAGTTGGTCTGAATGTTTATCTTGATGATATCTAGGTCAAGTTTGTAACTGGGTCAACTGTGATCAAAAACTAGGTCAATATATCTTGAAATAGAAAAACTTTGTGACCTCTCTAGAGGCCATACCCTTGAATGGATCTTCATGAAAATTGGTCAGAATGTTCACCTTGATGATATCTAGGTCAAGTTTGAAACTGGGTCACGTGCCTTAAAAACTAGGTCAGTAGATCAAATAATAGAAAAACCTTGTGACCTCTCTAGAGACCATATTTTTCAATGGATCTTCATGAAAATTGGTCAGAATTTTTAGCTCACCTGTCACTAAGTGACAAGGTGAGCTTTTGTGATCGCGCAGCGTCCGTCGTCCGTGCGTCCGTCAGTCCGTCCGTCCGTAAACTTTTGCTTGTGACCACTCTAGAGGTCACATTTTTCATGGGGTCTTTATGAAAATTGGTCAGAATGTTCACCTTGATGATATCTAGGTCAAGTTCGAAACTGGGTCATGTGCGGTCAAAAACTAGGTCAGTAGGTCTAAAAATAGAAAAACCTTGTGACCTCTCTAGAGGCCATATTTTTCAGAAGATCTTCATGAAAATTGGTCAGAATCTTCAACTTGATGATATATAGGTCAAGTTAGAAACTGGGTCACGTGCCGTGAAAAACTAGGTCAGTAGGTCAAATAATAGAAAAACCTTGTGACCTCTCTAGAGGCCATATTTTTCATGGTATCTGTATGAAAATTGGTCTGGATGTTCATCTTGATGATATCTAGGTCGAGTTTGAAACTGGGTCACATGCGGTCAAAAACTAGGTCAGTAGGTCTAAAAATAGAAAAACCTTGTGACCTCTCTAGAGACCATACTTTTGAATAGATCTTCATGAAAATTGGTCAGAATCTTCAACTTGATGATATCTAGGTCAGGTTCGAAACTGGGACACGTGCGGTCAATAACTAGGTCAGTAGGTCAAATAATAAAAAAACCTTGTGACCTCTCTAGAGGCTGTATTTTTCATGGGATCTGTATGAAAGTTGGTCTGAATGTTCATCTTGTTGATATCTAAATCAAGTTCGAAACTGGGTCAACTGTGGTCAAAATCTAGGTCAGTAGTTCTAAAAATAGAAAAACCTTGTGACCTCTCTAGAGGCCATTCTTTCAAATGGATCTTCATGAAAATTGGTCAGAATGTTCACCTTGATGATATCTAGGTCAAGTTTGAAATTGGGTCACGTGCAGTCAATAACTAGGTCAGTAGGTCAAAGAATATAAAAAAACCTTGTGACCTCTCTAGAGGCCATATTTTTCATGGGATCTGTATGAAAGTTGGTCTGAATGTTTATCTTGATGATATCTAGGTCAAGTGTGAAACTGGGTCAACTGCGGTCAAAAACTTGGTCAGTAGGTCTAAAAATAGAAAATCCTTGTAACCTCTCTAGAGGCCATACTTTCAAATGGATCTTCATGAAAATTGGTCAGAATGTTCACCTTGATGATATCTAGGTCAAATTCGAAACTGGGTCATGTGCAGTCAGTAACTAGGTCAGTAGGTCAAATAATAAAAAAACCTTGTGACCTCTCTAGAGGCCATATTTTTCAATGGATCTTCATGAAAATTGGTCAGAATTTTTATCTTGATGATATCTAGGTCAGGTTCAAAACTGGGTCACATGAGCTCAAAAACTAGGTCACTATGTCAAATAATAAAAAAAACAACATCATACTCGGTTCAAAACTGGGTCATGTGGGAACAGGTGAGCGATTCAGGACCATCATGGTCCTCTTGTTATCTTGATAATATCTAGGTCAAGTTCAAAACTGGGTCACATGAGCTCAAAAACTAGGTCACTATGTCAAATAATAGAAAAAACGACGTCATACTCAAAACTGGATTATGTGGGAAGAGGTGAGCGATTCATGACCATCATGGTCCTCTTGTTTTACATGCCATTATTTCTGTTATGTCCTACAGTGTATTGTGCTGTGATCCTATTAAAAAAGGCTCATTCAGAGGTTTTATGTTCAAATCTTCAGGCCTGGGATTTTTCAGGACTGTTCCTGATTTCAGGCTTTTGGTTGCCAGAATTTCCATATATAACTCTATTGAAAATAGGGATTTCAGGCTTGAGAATGAAGATTTTCAGGCTTGAGATTTCTGACTGAATCCCAGGCCTGAATCTTACTGCATTCGCATGTCACAATATTACTCCCTCCTGTGTCCATGGTTACAAAACAGAGTTTTGAGACTAGTCCCTGAATACTGCCCTGCCATTGGTCAGTTTTAGGTTTGTGTATGGCATCAAACAAATTCAGATGCTAGAGAGTTTAGACTGCATGTCCCAAAAATCTGTTTTAAAACCATGGGCCAAGTGCTGTTTTTTCCCGGAGAATGGGCTTGAGAACGATAAAAATTAGGTCCAATTTACCTTCACAGTCAAACTGTAAACTAAACTAATATAATCATGTAGAACAGAAATTGGAAAATATTTTAATGAGTTTTTGAAATATGATAAACTCGTGATTTCAGGGTACTCCAAATGAAAAAGATACAAATAGTGACACATCACGAGAGACGGTTACGAGTGACAGTGGACGAGGAGGTAGTGATGATGATCTCCCCTTGTCACACAATAATAGTAAAGGTAACGGTTATGATAAATTCCATCTTTGCTTACTTTTTCTGATATCATTTTAAACACCTTACAAAAGGTGTTCAGCATAATAAGAATCTTTCACCAATTGTAGGTGTAGATAGGAGTGTCCAGCTGAATGGGATAGTAAAAAATGTTACCCCTGAAACAGTTATCCCACAGCTGGATATTCCTATTAACACCTACTACAAGAGTTAGATTCTTTTTTCTTGCATTCTTGCATACAGTATCCTACAAATAGTTGAGAAAATTTTGATAATGTAAAACAACTAAGATTCTTTTACTATTCATTTATATTAGCATAAAGTATACACTACAGATGTGTGTACCAAGTTTTACCAAAGTCCAGGTCCTGTCCAGCTTGAAACTGTTTTTCAAACACTGGTTTTATTTCTTGGACTGAGACTGGTTTTATTTCCTTGAACTGAGACTGGTTTTCATATGGGTTTATTAATCGAGAGACAGACTGGTTTTAGTTCCATGGGTCCAGACTGGTTTTCAGATTGGTTTTTACTGTAACAGGGACCACTTAGCTGGTTCAGCAGGATGTGAAGAAGGTTACACTCTACCAATTCAATTTCTTATTTATTTCATATTAACAATAAAATATTCAGACCTCATTTTCAGCACTTAAAAGCATTTCAATGACATGAAAACCATATATGGTCATTTAGTATGACATGTCTTCTTATAAAAAATAGAAATATATTGACATGTTATGTTGTATATAAGAAAAATAATCTGTTCTGAGAAATATCACCCTCTAAAAATGCCCCCATGAAAACAGCTGTTTAGCAATTATGCGTAGGTAGACATTTTTCCGCAAAGAATAAAACTTATTCCAGGAAATTCACTATGAAAATGGTCTAGATCTTTTCTCAATACAATAAGCAATAAAAATAAGCCAAATATTTAACTGTCACCTCCTCATGTCACTCATTATAACAGATTTCATCCAAAGCATGGAACTACATTTTGGACTACTTCACATGTAACACTGGGTAGTCACTTCCGGTTTAGTGTAATCCGTCCATAACAATCTGGACAATGTATGCAGACTGTATCTCAGAGGACTGACTGGTTTGACTAAGAACTTTACCGGAATTGTACTCAATCCAATAACTAGTAACTGAAATTCTGTTGAAAAATATATTAGACCTCTAAATTTGGTTCAGTAAGAAGTTTTTCTTTGGCAAATGCCTGCAAAAATACTCAAAAGTTTTCAGAAGTTTGTCCAAGAGAAGACACGCAGACTTTGTCCTGCGGCTGCGTCCAAAGCTATCTTGTCTCCCTTCCTTTGATCGCTAGATTCAGTGGGTGATATCTTGCCTTATATTGGTTTCCAATAACGTTATTTCTTGTTATATTTCTGATAGGAGAAGCTGCTTATAGACAATATTGAAATAGGATTTAGCTTAGACTGAAGAGGGATTTTACAGAGGGCATTGCTGATATTTATATTGGTTGTTTATTTGTCTGCTTGGCGTATTCCAGCCATTATTAGGGCTTTCATCACAAAGTTACGAGGGTGTTTTTGGACTTTGGTCAGATACATCGGTGCAGAAATATAAATAACCTCAGAAATTTGCAAGACAATATATTAACTGTAATTTGGCCTCTCACCAGAGATGTTGGCAAACAAAACAGACCAATAAATGTTACTACAAAGACCATTTATGTACTAAATTTTGCTCCAAATAATAAAAAGTATGTTTCATTTTTCTATTCCAGATGAGAGGGAATCTCATTTATCCAGTAGTGGTGGAGGATCACAATTTCTAAAGTGTTCACTGCCCAAAAAACACTCGCATAGCAATTATGTGCCGCCTAACGCGGGAACTGGAAACTATTCACTCACTAATGTACAAAACTGTTCACTACCACCGCATAGAAATTCCAGACCTCAATCCACAGATCTCACTGAAAGAATTCCAAATAATAAAATTCCTATGGAAAGGTCTTTGTCAAACTTGGTAGAAGGTGAAAAACCAAAATTTACAGTGCGGAAACCGTATATTGACAGAGAAAAAATAGACAAGAAATCAGAAAGCTGGGTACCATCATATGTGTAATAAATTAATAAGTCTAGGATGCAGGTGCCATATAAAACTAAACTGATTCACAGGTACCAATACTGAAAGAAACGGTTCCCGAATCTTGGTACCAGTGCAAAATTGAGAAAGAGAGTTCTGCAAGCCAGGTGCCAGTAACTAGGGAATCAGAATAACTTGTTTAAGTACATTTTCTGAATTCTAAGCCTGGAACCAGCAGAAACAAAATTTCCATAAGGTGCTGTCAGAACAAAATCAGTGCATTTAATGCAAGACTCTACTGACCTTGACCTTGAAGATAAAACTGCCAGAGATGGAGCTGGGTTTGTGTAGAAATTTGCCGACGGAAGCTGTTGAACTGTCTAGAATATGTTCCGTGTTGTTTTTAGTGCTGCCAATTTATTTTTATCATGTTAATCAAAATGATTTGACATTTTGTAATTTGTTTGTTGCCACACTGTGAGCTTCATAGAAGTTTGTTATGAAAATTGACACATTGTTTAGTATATACATAGAACAGGTATAAAATGTACATGGTATAAGAGGAAATTTATGTTTCACAGTATAAAAAAAAACTTTTCCTGAAAATGGTAGTATTTGATTTAATTAAATCTCTTACAACCATTAAAACAAAAACAGGATATTAAAGAATCCTATGCTTTATCAATGTGTATTTCTAATGACAGCAAAAGTAACTCGTTTTTAGACACAAATCTATTAATAGAAAAATAATTTCTCACATAGCCACATATATAATGTAATATGAAATTTCTTACTCATTACTATTACTAAGAGAATGTAGTTACAAAACATACAGAAATTTCTCAGTCATAGAAAAAAACAAACAAAAGGAAGAGACACTGTAAAAGAAAGACAGAGATGTTATGATTTCGGATACAAGATTTCGGATATATGTGGTTTTATTAAAATCAAAAGTAGATTTATGTGTTTTATAAAACATTCTAGTGGGATTTCAACTTTTTTACCATATCTCCTGGAAGGCTTATATGGAATATAACGCAAATCTTTCACCCACCCCACCCAAACCAACAGAAATTTTCATCTTCTACATTGGTAAGAAAGGTCTGTCTAGACAGTTCTCATTTCATTTAAGAATTGTAAATGATATAGCTTTCAGAAAATGGTCTAACGACTTTGTCATTTAATCAATGAATAATTTGTATATTGCTGTATATAGACACAAACTTGTGATATCTACTAGATAGACAAATATATCGAAAACTTGACAGGCCACAATACCTCATTTCTGTGATTGTATATATCTTCAGTCACAGGTTATTGTTGGTTAATAGTAGAATTCTTTTTTATTCCAGAATGCTAACTTCTTAATATTGACAAAGTTTTACATTTTTCACACAGATTGTATTCATTTAAAATATAAGCTTAACTTAAACTTCATTGAAATGTTGCTTTCTTTATTATAGCAATTTGATTGGGTTACAAGTTGAAACTAACTTCAGTTTTCCAAAAATCTGACAAAAAATGTCATTTCACTTTTATATAAAGACCAAAAAAAAATAGCAAGTTAGTAATTAGTTATTAAACCTTCCTTTTTCTGACAGACTGATTCGAAAGCCCTATATCATCGGTACCCAGCCTCAAAAGCCAAGGATATGATTGGTTGGTTTGAAACATAATTTTGAAGTGGACCAATGGCAAGCCTACTTTCTCAGACTGGTCCCCAGATTCAGTTTTTTAACCTCAGAAAACCTGTTTTTGCATAGATTATTTTGGAAGGATGCTGTGTGTGGTAGTAAACAAATTTCATCTATGCAGAAGCATGCTATAGAACTGTGATAAGCTAGGATTAAATATTTATTCTTCATATTTTATCTACTGTTGCCATGATTCTAATTGTGGGTTGTCATGTAAAAAGGGACTTCCTGATTATATTTGTTGAAATTTTCATTTATACAGATTCTGAAATTTTTAATCTTTTTCTGTGAAAGAATATATATTTATATCTTTCTGAATGTTTGGTTAAATGAAGTACAGTTATTTGATTAGAATTAGTGTGTTATTTTAAATAAACAGCTTTTTTAGCTTACTGCCTTTTTGACCTGACAGCTCACAAATTATGTTTAAAGAATCTGTAAATGTTTGCCTGAATCAAGTTGAACAAGATTTTGAGATGTCAGTTTTTAAAGTAAATAACTTCTGTTAATTTTAGAACAGTGTTGTATGAAAGATGTCAGTTTTGCATCAGACTTTTACAATAATCACAGAATAACATACTGTATGTTTATGAAAAGTGATGAGATTTTTTATATCAAATTTCATTTTAGGTGTCAGTTTACTTCTGTTTAAATGTTCTTTATCCAGTGCTGCAACTGCTTTGTGTTTTTCAGAGATATTTTTTACTCAAATCAAAAACAGAAAATATCATGTATTTTAAATATCATCAAGCCAAAAATCAACATTGTTACATAATATTCTGTACTGTTCTTTAGAATATCTTTTTAATTATCTATGATGTCCTTTTTATTTTATTCCAATTCTTCCACATTTTCTACTTTTATAATGTGTTCAGATAATATTTTCAAGTATTTCATTTTATAAGGTGTTTTTTTCCTGTTTATTTTTATACTGTCTGTAATATTATTGTCAAATACTGATGAACTTTTTTTTCTGCAGTCAATCTGACAAGATATCTTTCTAGTACTTTTAAGTGGATTTTCAAGGCCAGTAGTATGCTGTATCAGAAAAGAAAAATGATTTTTACAGATTAAAATATTAGTTTTAAATTCGAAATATGAAAAAAATGCCTGGAGATAGATTATAGTTGTTAACATAAAAGGAAAACACAGATGTAATACTAGGGTAGATGATATTTTGGATGTTCTCCCAGCAGGTCACATGATTAATATCCAGGAGGAAAGCGGTTTATCCTCATATAGTTTTGGATATTTTGTCCTTGTCCAGTTTTACCAAAAACTTGTAGTCCTACTTCACATTATTATGTAATATTTGCAAAAAACATAATTTAACTATGATATATTTTGGTATGTTCAATTTTTGTTATTAGCTGCAGCAGCAAATTAACCCTGCTAACAGACCTGTCCAAAATATTCCAAAGTATGATTCTACAGATATTAAATGCAGTACTGCTTTATCCCGGGACACGCTCATGATTTAAAAAACTAGTCAACATTCACAATAAAGCTTATACAAAATTAGGTTAAATAATAAAAACTAAAATGCATTTAATCCGCAGGGCTAAGTGTCCTGATAATAAACAGCATGTAAGAATTCGATTAATTTTAAACTAAATGACTCAAAGGATCTACCATCAGTCTTTATAATCATTATAAGCCGAGACTATGTTTGATTAACAAGCTCTATTTATTTCAAGACTGATTACCGTAGTAATCCATTTAAAATCATTACAAGAGAACAGAAGACTTAACTTCTAATAAAGGAAACGTTTAACGTGTCTTTGATTATTTATGCATGGGGAACTTTCTGAAGATTTTGTATTTTAAATTGCTGGAGATTGTTGTAATCTTTTACATGGTAATTTTCTCTAGCAGGAAAATTGAAGAGAAGGATCGGAAAGTTAATTTAAGCTAATGAACGAAAGAGAATCTATAAAGAGGTAGAGGCTTTAACAGACATGTATATACAGATATAGAAAATTCCTAGAAATGCATTTTTTTCAACAAAAAAATGAAAGCTGATGATATTGAGTAGCTTAAACATACACAGTTTTTTAACTTCAGCAATAGGTTTTACAAATGCTTTATAATGTACATTAAAATTCTGTTGAAATTAATATGTTCTTAATTTTGACTTCTAACTTAGTATTGCTAATTGAAATTTAAAAGAAAAAGAAGACTTGTACCCGACTGTACATGTACATAAAATGTCATTCTCTCTAATGACCGAGACATTATCCAGGGCAAAAATCGCCGATTTCTATCGTAAAACGTAACATAATCAGTCCATATTTAACGGTAGTTATTAATCCATGCCATCTTTGTCCAGAAAGTTCCACTGGGATTCTTTTTATCTTTATACGATCTTGTATTCCTGTTTACTCATTTTATTCAAAATAATGAATTCCTATAAAGCTTCATTTTTATTGTCAATTTCCAAAGTGCATTTCCTCATTAACTCGCAAACTTCATGCAGACTTTGATGCATTTTCTGACGATGTTTTGCCTTGTTTGAGTACCATGTTAAAAATAAGCATGTAAATGCGTTTAGCACAGTGCCAGTAATGGCCGTCTGCAGATATCTTGTCTTAATCGCCCATAAAGGAAACAAGCGATCGTTTTATAACAATATGACAGATGGATCCATGTTTTTAGGAAGCCATTAATACTACGGTTGGGAACCCATTCATATATTGGTCCATTATGTGTCCATTGGTCATAATATTCGGCACCGTAAAAGCTAAAATGTAAAAAAATGTGACCACTTAGTTGTGAATATGTTACTTTTTGCAGAATACTCTTCGTTAGAAAAGAGGAAACATGTTTCCGTTATCCTAGAAATTAAATGTTTGAAATCAGACATAACGTTTCCTGTCTGGTCATCATCTCTATAGAATGGGGAGAGATTCCCGAAGTGATACAGAGACGAGGAGGCTTTATCGTAAACTTCTCAGCAACATCAATATTTTCCGACATTACTTGACACAATAGGTTGAGTTTCAGTTAGATGTAATTGTTTTACATTGAACTATTATTGACAAAAATAATGCAAACTTGTAGCCTTGAAAAATGGTAAAAACTGCTCTTATTAACTGTGGAATATTAATACCATAAATACTCCCATCTTATTTTAATTTCTTATTGCCAAGTTTTATGCGAAATAAACATTAAATTCTTGCTGAAGAGCACATAGTTATATTGAGCTTATTTGATTCAAAGGAACACACATAGAATTATCTCATTTTTTTTATAATTCAGTGTTTTTCAATGTATTTCCATGGTTAGTACAGTGAAGTTGAGCTATTTAGGGTAATTTGTGCATTCTTTATTCTAATTAACCTTCACCCTGCTAAATTTCTAAAATGAACTGGTCCATCATTTAATTTATTATTCGAAGGGATGTTCACTGAAAATTTACTGACTGAATAGCAAACAGAGCAGACCAAGATCAGCCTGCACAGATGTGCAGGCTGATCTTGATCTGCACTGGTTGCAAAGGCAGAATCACTTGCCGCCAGCAGGCTAAAAATTAAATAATATGCTTTTATGAATTTCAATACAGAAATGTCAGTTTTAAAACAATAAAAAATGAGATGTTCGTCAAGAGGGATACCCTTAGCTTACTTTTCCCAAATAAATGACAGATTCTGTTTGATGATTAAACTAAAATATGAAGAAAAGTTGCATCGCTTGTCATTAACGTGTACTTTTGAGAAAAAATATAATTCTAGTCATTTTGAATCAGCATTTCATTTTTCTTTTTTTTTTTTTGTCTTGGATTTTCTTTTCCGTATAATTATCCTTTTTAAAAATATGACAGTAAATATGTATTGATACATTCAAGTCAGTTTGACAAAGACTTTTATGGCCGTAACTGTAACAAAGGTCATCAAGAGAAAAGAATTAGTGTTGCATAATCTATTGAAGGTAACTTATTGTTTTTTCTCAACCTTGTTAATACATGATTAATTAAGCTGATATGTAATTAATTATTAAGACTACTGGCTGATTGGTAGAAACTGGTCTGTGAGAACTGTAGCTTTCGTAATAAGGTGAATAAAAAAACGCATCAGTCTGCTCAAATGTTATTCAAACTTCTACAAGTTTTTGATTTTTTACTAAAAAGAAAGTCCCGATAATGCCAGTTAGGTTTTTCGTGAAAATGCAGTAAATGTATGTTTTCATGTCATGTATTCATTATAAGGATTGATTTTAAGATTTGAGTAGGAAGGGTTATAAGAGCCTTTTGCTTCCATATTTTGAATACCGCAGGCAGTGTTTTGTTTACCAACGTTGACATAACTTCCAAGCATTTTAGTTTGGTCTTTTTCCACTAAGATTTACTATTTCCCCTATTCGTGTATATGTATTTATTGAAATACAGTAACTACAGGGTGTTCCTATATGTGTACCTGTACAGGTTTATTATCATTATTATTACATTGTACAGTATGTTATAAATGTTAATTGATACAAAACAATAAAAACAAGACTATAAAAAATACCACTTGTTGAATAGTTTTCTTAAACACCAAATCTTGTAACAACACCATGTCCAAATCTCGTAACAACACCATGTCCAAATCTCGTAACTACCTTAATTACTTTCTGTGCTTACTTAAATTATTTACTTACCTTAATGATATATTACTTAACTGACATATTTAATTTTTGCACTCTATTCTTAGGGTGCACGTCTTTCACTGAAAAAATCCTCCCCCAGACGAAATCCCCCCTGCTCAATCTAAACTCCCCTTTATTGTTTTTTTTTCAGTTGTATCCAAATTTTCACTTAATTCCATTTAAAATTTATCATTATCACTGTTAAAAAGAGTCATTTTTGAATTTCTGTTATTTTTGTCAGATTTTAAAGCTTTTAATTCAACAAAATCAAAAGGTGGATTTTGTCCACCAAAATCAAATCCCCCCCCCCCCCCCCCCCCCCCCCCCCCCCCCCCCACCAAGCTGCATCATTAACCATGGGAATTCTTTCTGTGCCAGCAATATATAAATATTCACTGAAAATAAAGTGACCATTTTATAACTAACAACCTGTAGATGAAATATTATGAAGAAAAAAATACAGCATATGAAAATAGCCAGGTGTATTATATGTTCACTATCATTTCTTTATATTGGTGCTGCATGTAAAAACAAGTTTTATACAAATAAGATGACACTAGAAGATTATTGTAAAAGATAAAACAAAAAAAAATTATGATATCGTAAGACCATTAAAACAAATGATATAGCTAGGTATACCTGCTTTGTGGAAAAAGGAACAAAATCTAAAATATACACCACTGTTAATATGATAACACTATTTCTGGAATATTTTCGATTTTGGTAAGTACTTTAATTAACACAAAGATGGAGAGGTTCTGGATCACATGCTATTATATGAGAAAGTTATTTCACTTTACAAAATTGAGCATCGAGTCGAAAGACAAGAGGTGTGAGACAAAACACGTTTTGTGCTTTCTGTTGCATTTTCTTATTACCGGAGCATGTGGCAGATATTATACTGCACTTACATTTAGATATTTTATGTTTCCATAATGAAATGAGTGAAATTTATTATTCTGTCTTTAAATTTTGTGTTCAGAGCTTAGTAATTTTATGTTTGCAAAAAAATGATTTTTTTTCTGTATAATATATAGAAATTTGCCCGAAATATATTTTTTTCATTACCATTTCTCACCATAGTAACAAACATTTTTGATATAAAAAAAATAGAAACCTTTCAGTAATAACCATAATAACACGTATAAGAAACACAACAAAAACACCGACATGGCACAGTTTCTAGTTTTTTGTACAGACAGTGATTCAGGCTAGCATGTTAAGTTTTCACTATTTGTGACCTTGATTTGTCTTTGCTACCATCAATATGATATAAAATTATTTTTTTACAAAAAATTGAAAAATGTTAAAGGTGTGTATTGTGTGTACTAATTAAATTTATGTTTATTTCGGTTATTCAACCCAATGTCCATTATAAGTCCATAGTAGGTGACAAAAAATGATAATCTTTCATCATTTGTACAAATATATCAAGTGTTTTCAAAATAAACAGGACTATCTTAATTTTAATTATGCTCTGTTTGAATTTTAAATTAAGTAAGATAGGATATCAAAGATTATAAATTACTAATCATACAATGTTTTCTTTATGGTGTTACACATCTTATGTATATAGGGAGTTAATTTTTTCTGAACAAAATGCAAATTTAGAAATTGGCGGGTGTTGGAAAAGTTGATGAACTTTATAAAAATGTCAGTTTTTGTCAGAAATGGGCACTTGAGGTGTTTTTATCACCAGTAATCCAAAGAGCAGCAAACCTTTGTTACAATGGTGAGCTAACATTTCTGTTTGAATTACAATTAAGTGCACCTGCCCCTATTCTAATATCAAAGACTGGTTACCTCCCCTTGGCAAACCCTTGAGGCCATGAACCCCACCCACCGACAGTGACTAAAATCATCCAATTATTGGACGCAAATAAGGGAGCACTTGAACGTTCACTTCCTTTACAATGTTTTACTACTCTGTATTGTCCGAGCTGAAGTGCTCTTGTGTTGTAATTTGTGTTTTTTTCGCTCGAGTAAGTCGTAATTAAATAGAATGCAAGCAAGAACATATTGACTGATGCCAAGTTGGTTACTGAAATCCAATTAGCGTGGACTTCGTAAATTTTGCAACGCAGCGTGCATCTGAAATAAATGGATGCATAATGACTTTGCATGGGGTTTGCATTAAAAAGTTATAGAAGATCTTTATAGTATTGTAAATGGCACGCAATCTTGCCAACGGTCGAGTATCTTTTGGCGCAATCAATTGAGCTTTGCAGCTTATTTCATGACTGTTAAGCAATAATCGTTAGAGTAAAATAAATATTTAGCGTAATTGCACGAAATGTGCAGTTTTTGTATGATGTGCACACAAACAACTTTTGTGCGGAAGTTTTTAATTATTTGATAAGTATATAACAGGTTTTATGATTGAAAGATAATAAAACATTTCAACAATGGTGATTTATTCTTTTAAAGAAGGAAAAATCGTTAACGATCACTTATACAATACTGTCAAAGGGATGAAAGGGCTAGTCGTTTATTTTTCTTCTTTTTGACATGCGATTATATCATACTCATTATTGAACTTGGAGACACCTATCATTAAGTTTTTTAACAAAATTGGTTGTTCGTTTTTAATGACTCGGAAAAATTAGTCAAAGAAAATCATCCAATTTGTGTTAAGTGGCAGTAATGAGGTTTTAACATTGGCAGAACAGTTTAAGGACCGAACCCAGCCATGAACAGCAGCTATCTTCTCTTTATTTGTGCATCTGGACCACTTTGAAGTGCGCGATTAATCATCACGAGCTCAAAAACCAAAATTTCAAATGAGCATAATAATTACAGCTGTTAATTTTAAAACAAGATTGCATAAATACTGCAGTTTTTTTCCCTTTTCTGAACTTCTGTCTAAACATTTAGATGAAGAGATAACTTAGTTACTTAACTCTTACCCTGCTAAATTTCTATAATGAACTTGTCCATTTTCCAATTTGGAAAGTACCATTAACTGTTAAAAGGGATGCTTACCAAGAAGGTACTGACTGAATAGCGAACAGTGTAGATCTTGAACAGACTGCATGGACGTGCAGGCTGATCATGATCTACACTGGTCGCAAAGACAGAAACAATTGTGTCCAGCATGCTAAGTGCTAACTAACATGAAGTGAAATAAGTTATTTAAGTTGGTAGAGAGATTTTTGAAGTCTTGATCCATTTATCCTATGTTTGATTCCCAGTTGTAACAAATACCAGTTGTCGCTCAGAGAAATAACTAAAGTATTGTCGTTTTAGTATAAAATAAATTCATCTGGTGTCAGTAACAATTGATTTCATTTCAGTGATGAGTCAAACATATTTCTGAAAGAGAACAATTCACAGATTTCATTTTTTCTGAAGTGAAGGTGAATTGTTGTCGGATATTCTCATGTCTGTCATTTTAGCAGGTATGTTATCATTGAAACTGGATCGCTACCTGACGTGCCGGGATTAACTTGCGCGTGATTGACATACTCAGATACTGTATACGATTGTAACACGTTCATTACTCATGCTTAATTACTCTTTTCTTTTCTTAAATTAAGTGAAAAATGTTCGAATGATGCGTAAACAGGATTCACTGAATTTCAAAAGCTACAAGCTGGTCGATAAACAGTGTCTCGGGTCTTGTGTAAACAACATCAAAATAGGTAATAACGTGGATGACTGGTCAGCTCAGTGGGCAGTAGTTGACAGCCTTGTTTGGACTGGTCGCCATAAATACTTGCGGCTATAAGGTTCAGTGAATGGCTATTCTTTTCACTGACCGCAAGTACATTTTTGCCATTGCTTATGATATAGGACGTGTGATTAAACATTTTTAAGGACAGTATGAGTTCATAAATATTTGTAACAAAGAGAACCAGACAACCTAGTCTTTTGACATATATTAAGAATAACATTGTTTTGATATGACATTGTTTGAAAAATATACGATCCAATCTTTATACAAAAAAAAAAACAATCTGTAAGAGAAGCAAGACTGAACATTTTTAGGACTAAGACTGTGCAAAACAGTTTTAACTGAAATTAAAAAAGATGATGCCAAAGTCCTTGCTTTCTGGTAATATTAAAGATATATTAGACCAAAATTTCATATTTGTAAATATGAACATGCAACTACATAGTTTATGTAAATATAATATCAACATTTTTGTGTGTATTAGCAGTACTATGCATTATGTTTAAAGTAGTACACGCTTAATACATGTACAGCTAAACACAGTATAAATGTTTATTTTCACAAAAAACTGGAAGATTTTTAACAATCCACTTTTAATTATGAATGTAGTTCTACTCACACAATTTATACATTTAGTAAAGTAAAATGCATTCGTGGAGGATTTTCTACATTTGAAGAAAATATCGAAAGATAAAATGTTTTAGTGAAAGATGGGCATTGGATGTCTTTAACCTTTACCCTGCTGAATTTCTAAAATGGACTGGTCCATCATTCAATTTGGGCAACACCATTTATTATTCGAAGGGATGTTTGCTGAAAATTTACTGACTGAACAGCAAACAGTGCAGACCATGATCAGACTGCACAGATGTGCAGGCTGATCTTGGTCTGCACTGGTCGCAAAGGCAGAAATATTCACCACCAGCAGGCTAAAGGTTAAAATACAACATACCTGCCATTTATTTGTGCTTCTAACAGTAAAAATGCTGAATAGGAGAAAGTGACAGTTCTACTGAGTGATATTGCCGGGTGGAGGGAGGGTTTTAAAGAGTATATAAATAATAAACTTTCAAGTTAATTGAAAGCATAACTTTTAAAAGTGTTACAAATTAATCAGTACACAAGAGTGGCTGCCCAGTTAGATAATATGACTACCAATCAAGAGGTAGGAAGTTTGAGCCATAGGCAAGGCAGTGTTTGACCCGTGGGCGAGGCAGTGTTTGATGCATGGGCGAGGCAGTGTTTGATGCACAGGCTTGGCAGTGTTTGATCCACAGGCATCAAAATGTTAAGCCACAGGCAATGCAGTGTTTGATGTACAGATGTAAATGTTGAACCACAGGCAAGGCAGTGTTTGATCCACATGCATGAAAATGATGAGCCACAGGCAAGGCAGTGTTTGATCCATAGGCATGAAAATGATCCATAGACATGTTAATGTTGAGCCACAGGCATGGCAGTGTTTGATCCAAAGACATGTTAATGTTGAGCCACAGGCATGGCAGTGTTTGATCCATAGACATGTTAATGTTGAGCCACAGGCATGACAGTGTTTGATCCATAGACATGTTGATGTTGAGCTACAGTGTTTGATCCACGTGCATGAAAATGTTGACCCACAGGCAAGGCAGTGTTTGATCTATAGACTTGTAAATGTTGAGCCACGGGTATGGCAGTGTTTGATCCACAGGCATGAAAATGTTGAGCCACAGGCAAGGCAGTGTTTGATCAACATGCATGGGAATAAAGAGCCACAGGTAAGGCAGTGTTTGATGTACAGGCAAGACAGTGTTTGATACATGAGAAAGGAAGTGTTTGATCACCTGGCAAGGCAGTGTTTAATTCACAGGTAAGACTATGTTTGATCCGCATGCAAGGAAATGTTTGATCCACAACAATGCAGTGTATAATCACAATATTCTATATACAGGCAAGGAAGTTTTTGATCCAATGGCATGAAAGTGTTTGATTCACAGGCATGAAAGTGTTTGATCCAGAGAAAAGGTGGTGTTCCACAGGTAAGAGTGTTTGATCCACAGGCAAGACAGTGTTTGATCCACAGGCATGCAAGTGATTGATACATAGGCAGGAATGTGTTTAATCCAGTGGCAAGGAATTGTAAGAGACAAGAGATATGAAATTTTGGCAACAGGCAAAACAGTGTTTGATCCACAGACAAAACAGTGTTTGTTTCACAGGCAAGGAAGTGTTTGATTCAGAGGTAAGATCCAAGACTAAGGAAGTGTCTGACCTACAAACAAGGCAATGACTGATCCACAAGCAACAAAGTGTTTGATTCACAGGCAAGACAGATTCATGAGAAAGGCAGTGTTTAAGCCACATTCAAGAAAGTGTTTAATCCATAGGCAAGGCAATTTATAATTAACAGTAAAGGCAATATTTGATCCACAGGCAAGGAAGTACTTTATCTACAGGTAGGGAACCAGTTGATTTACAGGCAAGGAAGTGTTTAATCCACTGGCAAGAAAGTGTTTGATCCAAAGGCATGAAAATGTTTGATCCACAGGCATGAGAGTGTTTAATCTAAAGAAAAGGCATTGATCAGTCCACAGGTAAGGAAGTGTTTGATCCACAGGCATGAAAGTATTTGATCCACAGATAGGAAAGTGTTTAATCCAGAGGCAAGACATATGAAAGTTTGGCCATAGGCAAGGCAGTGTTTGGTCCATAGGTAAAACAGTGTTTGATCTACAGGCAAGGCAGTGATTGATCCACAATGAAGGAAATGTTTGATTAACAGACAAGACAGTGTTTTACCAAAGCAGTGCTTGCAGTGCTTGATCCACAGATGTAAACAGTATTTGTCCACAGGCAAGACAGTGTTTGATTCATGAGCAAGGCAATGTTTGATCCACATCTATGCAGGTTTTTTCATCCCCATGCAAGACAGTGTTTGACCACAGGCAAGGTAGTGTTTGATTCAAGAGCAAGACACTGTTTGATCCATTGGCATTTGATCCATGGGCAAGACTGTTTGATCAACAGAAAAGGCAGTGTTTGATCCACAGGCATAAAAGTGTTCTCAGACAATAAAATATTGAGAGTCATTCATATTTCACTTCTACGATTTATGTTAAGAAGTTTTCAGGTACTTGGGGACTTACATGGAATTCTAGGACTTTGGTCACATTTGCCTGTACAGAAACTAAACATTGTTAGAAAATAATGGATAAGCAATATTTAACAGTCTGTATTAGGAATAAAATCTGGAATAAAGTTATATCTAAAATGCCAATATGTCCTACTATTCTGCTGTTCAAAATGACATGATTTATCAGCGAGTGTTGGGGATAATTTTTTGTCATTAACTCTTTCAGTAGCAAGTGTTCTCTAAATAACTTAAGGTGTTAGTGTCAAGCGGGAGTGCAAAAAATTGACTTTTTGACACATCTTTGTTAAAGACTTGACAGTCAGAAGTGATGGTGGACAATGTTCAATTGACCAAGAGTACCAATCACCCGTGTTTTCTTTAAACTTTGATGAGCAAAATTAATGTTCTTTTCATTTTAAATTGACCGAAACTTGAGTTTTATATTGTTGCCCGCAGATCGTCACATTGCCTCGGATTAATGGTTACTAATGGCCACTGTTGACTGTTGTGGCATTTTAAATGTTTGCAGCATTTCTAAACGTGACCGTTGCTAGAGCTGGTCAGCAGTAAAAGATGGCTGTCATATGCAGATTATGTATTTAATAAAAGATATTTCTTCTGTCACGAAAGATTTATTTGAAGGTCTAGACAGGTAATTATAAGATTTATGAAAAGTTGATACCAGAAATGATAGATACAGAAAATCTCTGCCCTGGTCACCAGCTCTAATACATCCAGAAAATTGCTTTGTCCATTTTCCATCCTATAATCATTTAGATATTGTCTTTTCTATGAACATTTTTACGACCCTTTTGAATATCAGTAATTTTTTGTTTATGGTGTCCTTTTTATGCTACTTCGGTTATGTAATGGCAGACAGTAACCTTACTTAAGTGTTCCTGGATTCTGTTTCAGTAAAACCGGTTCTCCGTAAATTAGTTTGTAAGATAATGATAATTTTGATAAACATGAAAAGTTGTAAAGACCATGATCATCTCTTTATTTCATTTTGGGTTTAATGCCATTTTTCAACAGTATTTCAGTTATGTGATGGTGGTAAGTTAACCTAACCAGTGTTCCTGGATTCTCTACCAGTACTAACCTGTACTCTGCAAATAACTGCAAATTTCTCAACATGAATTGTTGAAGATGAATGTTTTCAGACACAATGTCTTCTTGGCACAAAGAACACATGCCATACCTGTGGATCTAACTCATGAGATCCATAGAATGTGACTGATGTGTTTGATATCAATATTGATCAGAGGACTAGAGGTAAGATAAACAATGGTGGTGTGGCTAGAATAGTGAATACTGAACCGGATGTCACAGGTTCAAACCTTACTTGGATTATAACAAGACATCAGTACTGGATTTTCCCAGGAAGAAGACTTGCAAGTGTCCAAGCTTTCTTCACGTTAGAATATAACGGTATCAAGTGAAATAAAAATTATAATTTTTACAAAAACGTACTGTTTTGAGTGTTGGCTTTTGTTGAAGCATTTGGTACTTCATTTTTAGCAGCTGTAATATTTGAGCAGTGCCATGAGAAAACCAACATAGTGGCTTTGCGACCAGCATGGATCCAGACCAGCCTGCACATCCACACAGTCTGGTCAGGATCCATGCTGTTCGCTTTCAAAGCCTATTGCAATTAGAGAAACCGTTAGCGAACAGCATGGATCCTGATCAGACTGTGCGGATGTGCAGGCTGGTCTGGATCCATGCTGGTCGCAAAGCCACTATGTTGGTTTTCTCATTGTGCTGCTCATTTTATTGCACTTTATTTGCTGTAACATGAAAATCTAAACACTGACAAAAGGGTTCAAAGTGTAACAATTTGTCATCTTTGAACAGAAGCTGGGCACAAATATTTCAAATGTCAGGGCACCTTGCTTGATGTCCAGTATAATTTGACATTAGGCCACATGTCCTGGCTGTGAATGTCAAATTGTTCTCTTTGATCAGCTAACAATATGGCTAATTGTCTGGTTGACCATTATAGGAGGGCATAATTGTATTAACAGTATGATTGACTTTTAATTGTTTTTAACAGCATATAAAGTGAAATACCAGTTACACAAGTGGAAGCAAGTCAATAAAATAAAGAAATTATGAGAGGAAAAGTTCAATATAACATCTGTTATGCATTCTGTAAAATGTTAAAAGTTTTGTTTTAAAGAAATGAATAAACAAAAAAAAAATATGAAGAAAAACGTCTTAAGTTCAAACTTACAAATATAGCACTGAAACCAATCTTGGATTATGTCCCTGTGTGCAAAAAAAGAGAAAAGATGGGCTCACTGTATTGCAGTTGTGTACCCATTATGTAATAGGCATATATATTTGTATTTTGTTATTTCTAAAAGGTACAAAATGATTTTAACAGCATCTGAATTATTGCAAAATATACACTTAATTTATAATACTAATTAATTAAAATGTATGATTTTGGCACTTTGTATTGTAAGTTCTGCCTACTCACCTTTCCCCCCCCACCTCCTCCCAGACTTTAGTATTCTCGCAGAAAGTTAAGAGTAAAACAATTCAGGACTTTTGATGCTTGAACTATGTCTTGCATTTTTCAGTTACTGGGAGAAAATCATATTATAGAAGAATAATGGGGAATTAAAATTTAATTCTTCACGTGTTGAATTTTGTAATACATTTGGGTAGGTTTAAAGTATATAATATTTAGAAATTTTAATGGATTTTTCATTTTTAGTTTCTTAATGGCATTATTTCATGTCTCCTATGATAGATATAGAAAATGATGGAAATAAATCCAAAGAGTATAATATTTCAAGGCTGTTGAATTGTACATTTGTTTAGTTTATTTCTAATCTTATAGTAAGTTCTATGGTGACAGAAGCTTAAAGATTGATTGAACTGCTCTGGAATCTGCTTCCTTGAAACTGCTCCGGAGTCTGCTTCCTTGAAACTGCTCCGGAGTCTGCTTCCTTGAAACTGCTCCAGAGTCTGCTTCCTTGAAACTGCTCCGGAATCTGCTTCCTTAAAAAATTCTGCACATGTGTTGTTTGAGAAGATGCGGTTTGTGAGTCCCAAGTGAAGCTTGAACTCTCAGCCTCCAGGTTGAGTGTGCTAGACCAATGCTTCCTTTATCATATAGTGTGCAACCTACTTTTTTGACCAATCAGAGAAAGTTATTTCTTTAAAAATGTGGCTTCTTATTCCTGAAGACCAATGTGACTGTAGCAATAATTTTCGAAGAACAGCTCTACACACTGAAGAGCATCGACACCACTGACTCTACAATTCTTATTGGTCAGACATAGATTTCGCACTATGTCAGATAGAGTTTATGAAGTGATTTTTTCGAGAAAAAGAAACCTCGGTCGGTCACTCCCTATCGGTTTCCTTTTCACGAAGAATTCACTTCATAAACTCTATCTATAACATATACATTTTTCAGATTATTTAAAGTTACAACTGCTGAAACCATGGCTCAGGTATGGGCTATGTTGCTGTGTACTGACTGCATTGTAATTTTTATTAAAATAGTGTGCAACCTACTTTTTTGACCAATCAGAGCAAGGTATTTTTAAAAAAATGTGGCTTCTTATTCCTGAAGACCAATGTGACTGTAGCAATAATTTTCGAAGAACAGCTCTACACACTGAAGAGCATCGACACAACTGACTCTGCAATTCTGATTGGTCAAATGTAGATTTCACACTTTTTCAGATAGAGTCCATGAAGAGAATTCTTCAAGAAAAAAGAAACCTCGGTCGGTCACTCCCTTTCGGTTTCTTTTTCACGAAGAATTCACTTCATAAAGTCTATCTATAACATGGTGTGCTGATTCACAAATTGTTCAAAACAGCAATATAGAATGACTTAACTAACTTAATAGGTCACAAGATAAAATGCACAAATATGAAAATTAATAGCTGCAATTAATGTGCCTGACTTTTCAGGTCATATAATTATGGTCAAAATTTTTTTAAAAACCATGCTGACCACAGCACATGTTGTGGAGTCCTGAGTGACACTTGGCCCGAGTCATGTGACACGTGTATTTATCAGTGGCCATGGCGTTGTTTATTTCACCCTTAAAGCACAGATTATGACATCATAATTAATTTTTATAGTTGATGAACCAGTCCCAAGTTGGACTTGCCAACAGTCATGGGCATTAAATAGTGCTCCTTTATATTAATCATTGAAACAATTAAGACATAATTATTAATTGTAACGAAGTTCAAAAGGTCGTGTTAGTGTTAGTATTGTTATTACTCATTTTCATGACACAAAATGTCGCTGGTATTTTACTACTGAGAACACACAAATAAAAAAAAAATTAAAACAAAATCAAGAATGATGTAGATGTTCAGGGGTAGAATAGAAGACTCCTTTCCTGGGGGTCAGAGATTTGAACCCATCAGGGTTGGGATATGTTACCAGGGTCTCTGTAGCTAAGGCTTTATAAATATTTCTATAGATTATTAGTGTGCAATTCAGTATGTTTAAAAACCAGCAAAGAAAGTGGGATAGAAGTAATATTTTACATCATATCATTGACAGGATATTCCTAATGAATTTATATCATGGCTTAATCAATAGCTGATTCTTATTTATTTGTTCTGAATAATGTCAATTTTTGGTTACTGTAAATCTAGGGGAGTGAATTACATCTTCTCTTTCACCTGTATTAAAGAGACGACAAAATACTGAAATGTACTGGTTGCAGGGAGGTAACTGAGGGCATACCTATTGGTTAATGTACATTGCAGATAATGTCCAACACACAGTGTAGTAATTTCTAGCTAAAAATATAAGATATTAAAGGAACGCAGTATCACCTCACTACCCTTAGTATAATGTCTTTGCAAAATGAATATTTACTCAAATTTTCTCATAATTGTTTTCTTTAATTTCTAGCTAAATTTAAAAAAAAAAATCACTTCAGAACATCAATTTGAACAAAATTTAGCCAAGTGTTCCAATTTTCCACGCCTTTTCATGATATTGTGCCACGGTAACGTTGTATTATCTGAACTGTCTCTGGGGGCGGGTCTACCAAAGATTAGATATAAATTCTGGCATTTGTTGACTGCCGAGAGACTTTTCTTCTATAATTATGTCTATATAAGTCAGGATTTATGTCAGTTATCAAATAAACATAGGACATAAAATGGGTAGTCGTGGAAAAAAGCAGACAGGTTCCCTGATATTTTATAGGAAAATCTGTTACCATATTTGAAAAACTAAAACTGGATCACTAATTTTCTGTCTGAAACAGTAAATAAGCTTACACTTAGGCATGTCCCTTTTGCATGGCTCTTTGATATTTGGATAGACAACTTAGCACACAAAGGACTTGGCTTTTTGACATATTGGATGGACAAATGAACTCAAAGGACTTGGCTTTTTGACGTTTTGGATGGACGACTTTACACAAAGGATTCTGCAACATAGGTTCTTACGTACTGTGGTGGGAAGAGTCACATGCTTTTATCATCATGTCAGATGTGTGCTGTTTACTGTACATTGTAGTCAGAAACTATGGTATAATCTAAGAACATTTACTAAAGAATATTCCCAAACCCCCATCCCTACATCAGAGTGGAGAAACTTGCAAACTGTACCTCAAAAGCTCAATGCAAGAAAGCATGGAATGTTACAATGTCAAATCTTCATGAAACAAGTGCCAGGGAATGTAGATTGTTCCCAAAATACAAGAGAGTGAAGAAACTTGTAGAGTGTTCCCTAAGTCTCAGTAAATGAATAGACATAAAAATGCTCTCAAAGTGTTTGAGAGTGGAGACAGATATAAAATATCCAAAATGTCAGGAATGAAGTTTGTTCCTAAAATGCCAGAGTGAAGAAACTTAAAGAATGTTCCCAGTGTCAGGCAATGAACAGAAATAAAAGAATATTCCCCAAAAGTTTGATAGTGAAGAAAGGTCCAGAATGTCCCCACAGTACGTGTCAGGAATGAAGAAACATAAGGAATGCCCCTAAAATTGTCAATGAAAGAAAGTCCCCCAAAATGTCAGCGGAGGAATGCTGCCCACGAGTCAATGATAGAAGAAACATAAAAAAGATGTTTTTCAAATTCAAGAGTGAAAAAAACATGCATAGTATTCCTTAAGGAGGTAGGTTACCTTCATATTTGTATGTGCGCATGTCCAACCGGAAGCTAACGTGACGATTTACGACGACGTTTACGATAAACTAAATGTGTTTGTATATTCATTCTTCTGAAAACAAATCATGAACCTGTCTTCGATCTGATGCTTTATGGTTTAATAATTCAGAAATAATGAACAAATTGCCGCAGAAACGCTTCAAAACAATGTTGCCTTAAAATGACGTCACTAACGTCATGACGTTACGTGTCAGTTACCGCGCAAAATTAATAGTTTTTATCTTGAAAGTACGTAATTCTGTGCATTTTTTTAAATTTTAACTATTTTCAAATAACCATAATTTGCTGAAATATTTTTATGAGTCTTTTGCTCTGAATAAAAATCAATATTTTGCTTCTTTTATGTAGTTATATTGAAATGTTATGCGGAATGTAAGAAAATGGATGATTGTAACCAATGTTATTTGGAATATAGTTGGGTGAAAGGTTACTTGTTACGGCCATTTTCAAATAAAAAAATGTAGCAGTTTGATTTGTAATACCTATTTTTCAGGTTCCGTTGATAATTTGTTACTTATATACTAAAACTAAGACCTAATATTGTTCAAATTTCGGTAGAAAAAATGTGGTTTCTTGAATTGAACTGATGTTACCATGGAAACGAAGCCCGTGACCTATGTATCTAAATGTAAAATTCAAAAGCATTGACACTGGTCTATTTAAGAAACACTGCTTCGGCTTTTTATTTTCATTTCAACAATATCCATGAGAATAATGGCAGCATGCTGAACGATTTTTCCATGAAAAATGCCAGACGAGGGGTACTGCTGTAAGTATTCTAAGCTGTGAAATTTGTTCGAATAAATGCAAATAACACTAAAATATAACTTACGTTAGAAATAATATGTTTTATAGCTACATTAACTAGAAAGATAATCTTATTCAATATTTTTTATAAGAAACTACGACAAAAAGCAAGATATAAGCTATTTTAAACATCTCTGTTGCCATGGTTACTTTAAACTTTAAGAAAAATAGGGTACTATGTAAAGTGCTTGGTATTTTGCTAATAATATTGCCCAAATATTCCATGTTGGTCATTAACAGAATGGCACTGAAGCCGTCGAAAACCCCTATTTTTATACATAGTTGTTTAAAAATGAGAGAAAATGCGTTACCATGGAAACACGAGCCCCGCGACATATACATTTTAAGTTTTTATTAGAAAGATAATGTGCATACTAGTAAAATTATCAATTATGCAGACTTCTACGGATATCAGTGAAACTAAAATACACTGAAAAGTGTTAAATATCCGTATTTTCCTTCTTCTTTCAATATGAAATACCTTTGGAGGGTCATGTTCTTCAAACCTGGATAAAAATTGAACTTGAAGGGACAGAGACAAACGAAATTGAGATTGTAGCAGTTAAAACTTCATATTACACGAAATACAAAAATGTGCTGCGGTTCAACTTATTTGAATTTACCCTTGTAACAAGGTAACCTACCTCCTTAAGTGTCAGGTAATAAATTATGAATATTCCCAAAATGTAAAAGAGTTAATTAAAAAACGTGTAGGATGATCCCTTAGGGTAGGAATGAAGTGCAGTAGAATGTACAAGCATCAGACAGCAAGGTTGTAAAAAATCATATGAGCCGTGCCATGAGAAAACCAACATAGTGGGTTTGCGACCAGCATGGATCCAGACCAGCCTGCGCATCTGCGCAGTCTGGTCAGGATCCATGCTCCCCTGTGAGGAATTCAAGAAATAGTTCTTGAACAGTTCTTGAATCTAGTTCTAGAATAGTTCATGAACATTAAATGGCAGTTCTAGAACTTCCAAGTTCTATAACTTTTTCTAGAACTAAACCTAGAACAAATTCTTGAACTCCTATGACAATTTAATTTCTTGAACTATCCAAGAACTAGTTCAAGTATTAATTCTGCAATGATCTTGAACAGTTCAAGAACTTCTAGATATGATTACAGAAGTTCGATATAATTGAGTCCCTTCCTTTGACTATTCAAGAATAAATTCAAGAACAAATTCAAGAACTAATTTAAGAACTCTGTCGAAAATTTCATGAACTGATCTTGGCAGGGACTACAAACAACATTTTTTTGAAACTACATTACTGTTATTTAGCAGACTGACCATCCTATGAAATCTGTCAACTATAGGTCAAAGTGATGTTCAGTTAGTGGCCAGAGATTGTGGTCTGTTTTTAGTCTCAGTCACTGTGATATGACATTTTACACCCGCAACAAATGACATAAGTAAAACAGTAAACTAGAGTGGGATTCAGGGCATAATAAGAAGTAAACAATAGCTGCATAAAATACAAAACATTAAGTTAAACAATGTATAATTTACTTTAATCTCAAGATTTAAATTCAGATCCTTCAGGGTCGTGAACACTTGTGACATTTTAAAAGGATTTTATATTTTTTAAAATGAACAATTAATGACAACACCATAATTACTTATCTGATATTCTTTATACTCGTGTTCCTTTTAAACCATTACTTACTGTAGTTGATAAATATTTCCTGCTTATTTGCTGCACAAACGTCTCAAAAATTGCTGAATCACATGTGCAAAAAATTCCCCAGCATGCAACAAAATAATGGAAACTGATCATGTGACATTATGAATTTAATGTTCAAGAACAGTTCAAGAACTTATTCATTATTGTAAAAGGTAATCATTAAAACCTAAGTTTTTTGTATAATGAATGAACAGTTCAGAAACTCACAATTGGGTTCAAGAACTGGTACTGAACTAGAAAAAGGTTTTGAATTTTAGTACTTTTAATGAACCTGTGTTCAAGAACAATTTTGGTTCTAGACCAGCAGTAACTGTTCAAAAACACTGGTAAAGTTCTGTAAGTTCTTGAACTTTTGCAGTTTTTGAACCAATGTTCAAGAACCATCATTGTTCTAGAACCACAGTCTAAGAACTGTTTTGCTGGTTCAAGAACAGTTCTATAAGTTCTTCAGAAGTTCTTGAATGTTCAAGAATTTGATACTAGTTCTAGAACATTTTTTACAGGGGTTTGTTCGCTTTTATAGCCTATTGGAATTGGAGAAACTGTTAGCGAACAGCATGGATCCTGACCAGACTGCGCAGATGCACAGGCTGGTCTGGATCCATGCTGGTCGCAAACCCACTATGTTGGTTTTCTCATGGCGCGGCTCATATGCAATCTTTCCTAGCAAGTACTTCTAATTTGCGAGTGTGAAAACAAAATTTTCTCTCTCATTTCCCAAAGCGTTTCATCATTTTACAGAGAGATTCCAAAAATTAATTTAAACGTAAAATAAGTATAGGATTGGCTTTTTAAAAACTAGATTATTCTTTCAGTTAATTATTGTACAAGAGGTTGGACTTCACCCTAGAGAAATTGGTTTATATTTGATACTTGCATGGCTTTCATCAGTAAATGTAATATACTTTTCTTCAACACTTTTGTTTCCCGCTGACATTTTGACAGAAGACAAGTGTGTTTGAAGTATTTCATCCTCCGCCACTGATTCATGTGGGTAAGTTGTCAGTTACATGTTGAGAACAAGTTAGTATCGGTGCAGAATCCAGGAACAGTCTGCTTCAAGTTAACTGAATGCCACTAAATATCTGAAATACTGTTGCAAAACAGCATTAATTTTATCCCCATAAAGAGATCTTTAAAGAAACATACTCATTCAAATCAAGTTTGCTGTTATTTTGTTCAGTTGTGTCTGGATCTTGTAGATTAAATTTTCTTCCACATTTGAGAGTTTGTTTTGTTTTGGCATGAGAATGGAAAACATACCTTCTGCAGTACATCTTCTGCTTCAGTAGAGAAATAAAAATGCCTACACCTGTCCATAGCACATTTTGAGTAAAATTTAGTAAATTATGGACTACATTTAGTAAATTATTTTAAGTATGATCCTGGGGAGAAGAGCCTCATGAAATTGCCTTTGCCCTGTTGAATCTGATTTCCAGCATGCATTAAATTGAGCAGCAAAAATTAGCTAGTTTTTGATCTATATGTTTGTACCACTGTGCTTTTTGATGCATTAATAAATCATTTTCTTTGCACCCTTGTCAGTCTTTGTCAATTTTCAAATTAAAATCTAAAGTATCAAAAAAATGGTTACACTCTTTGAATATTTCCTTCCAAGTCATTGATACTCAATTATGTATAGATGATGATGACAATGATTTAGTGGGCATGATATTTGACATATCCCATATCCTGTTTTCTACTATTTTTGTTATTTCTCTGAAGTTGATCTATTGTCCTATTTGTTATGCCCTGAATCTTCCTTCTTTTCTTTGACTGAAACATGATGTTTTTTTGTGAAAAAAAATAGCAATTCATTTCAGACTTGGAACAGTTACTGTAAACGGAAGAAAAGGAAACATACTGGCATGTTTAAGTGCATCACCCACAGATTTTAGAAATGATAGATTTTTAGGCGGGAAAATGATAAAACAGTACATTTTCTCATTTCTATATAAAAAATAAAATGTAACAATTATCTACTTGTTAGAAAACTACATTTTTGCATGCCATTTTCAAAAGATCTTAACAAATTAACAAATATTTACAAACATTAAGCTGTGATATTTCACGATATCAAAGAAAAGTTTTGATGCGCGAGACATGTTCTCACACCTGTTAATTTTGATTGAAATCTTGTCATTCATTGAGATTTCAGCTCATCTTTCTGTTTATTACGCGCACATTTTGTCACTCTTTTGTCTTTATCTTAATAATAAGACGCTACTAATAGATAAACAGACATTAAAAAAGATACAAAATGAAAAACGTGAATAGTCAAAGTCGCAATTTGTCACCGTCAGATGACATTTTTGATGCACTTACAAATTTGGTATAAAGAACTTAACGCCAAGGTCACAAGTTGAGCGTTAATGTATTGTTTCCAAAATGATTCATATCTTATCATGGACATCTGTTTTGGAGTGATTTTGCTCAATGTCGAGGTATTAACGTATTTATTGACACATTTTGACTAGTAAATAAGATAAGATTTTATCGCCAATCTCCGTTACTTCTATACAAGGACTCTTTGAAGAACGTTTTGGATGACTTTAAGTTGGGACCACAAATGGTGTTTCAAAAACAAAGCAGCTATTAGTTCAAAGTTTGATTATTGATGGAAAAAAATCTCAGATTACGTGTTGATGGATTGTGGGTAATTTTCAGTATCGTGTCATAGAAGTCCATTACGACCAAATGAGGTGTGCAGAGTCTTATTTTGTTTATAAATCTCATTTCAAGCATCGCTAAGACACAGGTTCCGCTAATACGGATGACACTACAGGGGAACAAAAGAGGAATTGCTAACCCCAAGTTTAAAATGACAAAAGGTTACAATAAACCCCACCTCTTTTTAGCAATTCTCAATACATGTCAAATCCTCAAAGGAAATGTCCAACTTTTCAACAGCTAAAATGTAAAGTTAACCAGTGTTTTTAGAAAATAAGATTATAACATAATTTTTTCTTTAATTTTTATAACATACTTTGAGCTCCAATGAGCTGTTAAATTTTCATTTTGTTATGTATGATTACAGCTGGAGTACCGAGAAGTTTTCTTTTATTGAGTCCAAGGAACTAAAAAAACGGATTTACAAGCAGAGAATTTGTGTAAGTTCATTTTGGTGCATTTGGTGATGTTTCGTTGTTATCCATGAACATTATATTTCAGTTAAATTATGGAATATTGCATGTAAAAAATATTATTGTTCATAAATATTAACAATTTACATTTTTTTCTGCAGGACGTTTATTATATTTGGTAACTTTCATGATTTTTTAAGGAGATGTAATGGTGCGATAAAAAAAATTAGGGGGATAAATATGTGTGCTGCATGAAATGTTGCATGTTAACGGTTTGGCTTCTGCTATATCTCAGTTCTTTGATTGACATGATTGTGAAATGTTAAGTATGATTTTTATTGTTATATTATTTTTTATGGTTTTATTTGGATTAAGTTGTTATGAAATTATGAAATTTACATCCCATGAAAGACAGAGCTTAAATATCACCTTGTTGTTTTGAGGTATTGTATATAATATTTAATATACAATTAATGAATGAAATTAATTAGTTAAAAAGCTTTTGATGAATTAAATTGTTATATTACAACTGATTTTATTAATTTGTGAGACTTAAAAGATTTATGGTGTAAATATTAATATGTGTTAAACCAGATATTTTTATATTCATTTATTAAAGAGCAGGAAGATAAAATTGTAATGAAGGAGAAAAAAGCAAGGAAAAATGAATGAATGAATGAATGAATGAATGAATGAATGATGGAGTAAGAAAATGAATGAAAAAAAAACAAATGAATAAGTTAAGGAAGAAGAAACAGAAATATAAACAAAATGTGTAAATAAAATTAAGGATGGACTGATTTTAAGAAAACAAAATAAATGAATGAATGAATGAATTACTTGACTCATCCATGTCCAAAAATAAAGTTTAGGTCACAACATATAAAGATTTTCATTTCTTTGTCCTTTAAAGTTTGAAAGGCACAGTTTTAGAAAAAGTACATGTCATCATGTACTGTAAATCGTATTTAACTTCAGGTTATTGGCTTCTTATGTGGAGTATTGTACTTGACTGCCAAAATCAAAAATTAGAATGCTGGAAATCTTTTGGTGATGTTTATCTTTGAGCACTTCATGCAAAATTGTTGTAATTGAATTTATATTCCAATGTACTTTAATTTTGTCTCCCTGGAACACTTAAATTGTAAGAGTTCTACATTTCTTCTTAACTGAAAGCCCGTAAGGACAAAGTAGTTTTACATAAGTACCATCAAACATAAGTATGAAATTCCAGGGATCTGCAACTCCTTTAATATGTTTTGTATGTTTGTTTGTTCAATTTTGACATATCGCTAAAACATACTTCTCGGAAATTACAGAAAATATTGCAACACTTAAAAGTGCTTTATAGTGCTCAGCTGTTAGCTATTGAGAAAATTTGTGTGATCCTGCTTCCGTAATGATATTTTTTTTGTAGCGAAAATATTTACGTAACTTATAACTTATTCGAGCTTGAATGATACAGAGTCTGTTTTATCTTCTGGCGTCAGCGGTGTTTGTTTTTCATCATTTTCCGAAAATTATAATTTTCGCAGATGGCTGGGCTTGTACTATATGGAACACAGACGTTTTCATGAAAAACGTTTCAATGTTATGTGCAGAAGGAAGTTCCTCATTACGTACATACCGTAATTGAATTAGCAAATGCTTTTAAGTAATTCTAAGCTCTCTATAAAGTTTTGTCTGAATCTGCGGAAATAATATTTTTTAATTGACTTAGTTTTGTTTTGAAAGCATATATTTGTTTAGTTTAATTTTATTGACTGCAGATGTTTTCAGTACCCAAACAAACCAAAAAGTAAGTTTGTTTGAATGAATCTAAGGAATTTCCTTGAAGTTAATTAGTTAAAGACATGATCAGTTAAGTGCTAATAATTATAATCCTGCGTAATGTGAATACTGGTAATGTTAATTGACTTCTGTTCTATACATGTACTGCAAAACAATTAAGGTAGTGGACCCGTAATGATGGTTGGCAATTTACATATTCTACGTATGCAGTTTCAGCATTCTCATTCTCTCCGGTCTTTACAGAGAGTTGTGTGCGCTTTCAGCTACATTAACCTACGAAGAATGCAGAATTTCCTAACGGGAGTATGTAATTATATGAAAATCACTAAGTGCCATTGCAGGTCCAATACCTTTATATTTGTGGGGACTGTGAAATGAAATCCAAACTAACAAATAAAATTCCAAGTAAATTTATGTTCAGGAGTTGAAATCCACAAATTAAGATGCCCACAAATGCAGCAGTTTTGACTCAAACAACGAAATTTGATGTTCATGAAATTATATATGATTTCAAAATACAATTAACTGAAATATTGTTATAAAATGGTGTTAAAACCACAGTGAAAAGAGACTTTCAGTTGTGCATCTGTTTTTAAGGTATGTACATAAACTACTGTATTCCAGTAAATTTCATGAAGTTCATTATAATAAGATGACTTAACAGTGTATTTTGATTGACTGATTAGAATTTAACAGGTTTTTTTGTGTAATTTCTTACATATTGACAGTGTTTGTGTCATAATCGTCAAGTTGTCGATAAATTATAATAAAAATATTTTCGACCATATTGTGTTTCATAAAATTGCCGTAAAACTTTTGTACAGTAACAATGGTTATAGGTGCAAAATGATTATAGTGTCAAACGGTAGTTTAACCACCCTTTTTTCAACACTTTCAATGTCAAATTTTCTTAATTGTTATAACTGTTGGTAAAAAAAAAAAAAAGAGAGAGAAAAATCTCATCTTTTTTATAAATGCCACTTTTTGAAAAAATATTCATACTTATATTACATGTATATTCAGGAATATAGTGTAAACCAGAAAAAGGTTCTGTTAAATTAAATCTGAAAGCGACATAGTTCTTGTTTGTTCTTAATTTCTCAGACACTTCTTAGTGTTCAATATCAAATTTGGATGCTGCACTCCACTCTCCTGTCAAAGGTAGGCAACTTCTATTGTTTATCCTGACTCAGTGTAACAGTGGTATAATAATGTTGTTTTCTTCACAATTGTATTCCATCTTTGTCTGTTTTTATCAGGAAAAAATTCCTTGAGCAAAGTTTCAGATTCAATTTTTAAACACTTTTTCACTTTTTCTTTTCAAAGTGTATGTTCCATAAGGATTCACTTCCTGTCAGCCAGTTTTGGAAACAGGAAATGGGGCTGACATTTTTGGTCTCCTTTTGTGAAGAACAAAAACCTCAGAGCTATGGTTCATGACATTCGAGTGTTCTTATTTCAATTTATTTATCTTTATGATTGTCTTCTGCAGTCTTGTTGTTACCTAAATTACCTGTTTATTTAGTCAACTATTCAAACGCAGTCTGTGACATAAGCTACCCAGTAATTACGTTAGGTAATATCCTTCAAAACATGGAGGGTTCAATGTAAATATTGCACCCGTCATAGTGTTGGGGTAGCAATTTATTCGGTAGGGAATAAAATGACTTTTAGCGAGTTGTCAGTCATTTTCTCAGCAGGCATATATAGATTTTATGATCTATTACAAAAATTTATATCTCCATAAACACTGTAATCAGCATTTAACTATAGCGATACATTAATGAAATTTTGGACATCTACTCCACTATAAAAGACAGTTATTTTGCCAGCAACTGTAATTTCTGCTGTAGTTTATTGTGACGATAGGGTTTTTAAAAGATATTAGACTGAGATTTTTGTGTCTGTGCCGGCAAAACATTTTAAGACGTAAAATAATCTTTATGTGGAATTAAATCTATAGGCAAAGACAGTATGTATCTTTCATATATAATATTATAAAATGGTTATTGTCAGTTAATACTTTTATTATAATGCAGAGTATATATCCAGCTAATAATTTTGTATTTTTAAAGAAGTTGAAATGAATTTGAATTACAACACAATGTGCTTATTTATTTAATAATTTGTCATATTTGTTTTATTAAAAATTCATGCAGATTTTTTTTGTACGGTATATGTATTATGTTCTTTGTATATCAGTGATGCACTGTTTTGCCTGAAATTTATTGATTTAGTTTTGTTATTGGAATTTGGAATATATTAATTTTGCCTGACAATACGAAAGCTAGTGGAGACTGTTTTCATAACATATAATTATTTTGAACTTAATGCGGTCTGGCATGTATGTGTATCTGTGCCATTTCTTAAAATTTTGTCAAGTATTTTTAGGGATAAATATTGCAGTAGAAGTAGGCAAAATGCATTCTGAGATAATTTTCTGCTTATTTCTCACATATACTTAGGTATGGCATTTTGATGGGGCTCTCGAAACTCAAGTGGTTCCATGCATTATCGATATATCTCAATATGTGAGAGAGGATACTTTTAGTAGCTCTACCCCTATATAATGACAGTTCATATTTATTTCACTTTACCTTATCTTGATCAACCTTCAACTTCAGCATGGCATGTGAAGCTGTTTCCTTTCACCTAAATGTCATTATGAGGCTGTCATACCTGTATTTAAGATAAGGAAGAAATTACAATGTAACAGTAGTAAATTAAGGAAGAAATTATAATCTAAGTTACTATATCAAAATCAGGACAAAGTTACAATCTGTAATAAAATTAGGAAGAAGTTACCATGTAACTATTAAAATAAGAAAGAAGTTATAATCCAATGGTAGTAGAATTAGGAAAAAAGTTACCATGTAACTGTATGAAAATTAGGAAGAAGTTACAAAGTAACTGTCAAAATAAGGAAGAAGTTACAATCCAACTGTAGTAGAATTAGGAAGAAGTTAGACTGTAACTGTATGAAAATTAGGAAGAAGTTACTATTTAACTATATTAAAATTAGGAAGAAATTACAATCCAACTGTATTAGAATTAGGAAGAAGTTACAATGTAACTGTATGAAAATTAGAAAGAAGTTACCTGATGCAACTGTATTAGCGTTAGGAAAAAGTTACCATGTAACTGTATAAAAATTAGGAAGGAGTGACAATGTGACTGTATTAAGATTAGGATAAAGTTACCACGTAACTGTATTTAAATTAGAAAGAAGTTACAGTATAACTGTATACGGAAGAAGTTACAATGTAAGAGTATTGAAATTAGGACAAATACATTCATTATTTATTTCATCTATTTTACTACTTAATTAAAGGAAAAAGAAAGCACATTTTCTCTTCTTAGTGGGTTTAACTCTAGAGCTTGCAGCGCTATACATGTTCTTTCTAGAGAGGTGGGAGGTTGCATTGTAAATGTACTTTCTAGAGAGGTGGGCAGTTGCATTGTACATGTACTTTCTAGAGAGGTGGGCAGTTGCATTGTACATGTACTTTCTAGAAAGGTGGGAGGTTGCACTGTAAATGTACTTTCTAGAAAGGTGGGAGGTTGCACTGTAAATGTACTTTATAGAAAGGTAGGAGGTTGCACTGTTAATATACTTTCTAGAGAGGTGGGAGGTTGCACTGTAAATGTACTTTCTAAAGAGGTAGGCAGTTCAATTGTACATGTACTTTCTAGAAAGGTAGGAGGTTGCACTGTAAATGTACTTTCTAGAAAGGTGAGAGGTTGCATTGTACATGTACTTTCAAGAAAGGTGAGAGGTTGCATTGTACATGTACTTTGTAGGGAGATGAGAGGTTGAACTGTATAAGAACGTTATACTAATTATTTTCTTTTCTTTATTTTAAAAAACTGACTCCTGTTAATAATATTACTTCTATGAAGTTAGGAAATCATACAGAAATACAAAAAACAAATCTGTTTAGCAAAAGAATTCATAGACAGAATTATGAAAACCTGTTAATGCACTATTGTCTGTGCTATCAATTTGTACAAATGCAACTAAATTTCCAGACTGAAATTGTTCGGAACAATTGAAAATTAGCGCTGCCCACATGAATTGCAATTATGCAATCGCAATTTCAGTTTGACGATATACGAGAAAGAATAAATATCATTTAGCTGCTAGAAATATTCTTCCGATTAGTTTTTGTGACAATCACACTTTTGTAATTCAATTTCATGAAAATTGTCTGATTTCGAGATGTCCTTTGCGTCTGAATGTAGCGGCTATCTGAATGTAGCGGCTGCGTAGACAAACTTGATAAAACCTTGTGGATATTCACTTGTCAATTACGCTGAAAGAAGTGATGATATAAGTTTGGACAGAAAAGATTATGAAATAAGAAAGATGTTCGACTTTTTTATTGCTTTTTTATTTTATGGTTTTCTGCCTTATCTAGTAATAGACCATATTTTTTGTAGACAGTCAAAGTAGATAGCAGATTGTATTCCTACATTATTCATATTTGTTGAGACTGATTTGAGATGGAATTTACCCATAATGGATAATTGAAGGATCTGACAAAATTCTGTCATTGTTATATAGAATAGAGATATATTGTTCCAGAAAAGTCATCAACCTTTGTAAAATCTATTATCAGTCTATCTAAAGCTGCGCATATTTATGCATTTTTGACCAAATTTAGAAAATGCTTTTATTACTTATGAATTACAATAGAAAGAAGAGATAATAAGGTTCTGTGCATTTTGACTTTGGAGACATTCTTTAAACATTCACCATTGACCAGCTGTTGGAGTAATTCCTTTATTTTACTACCATTAACATCCCATAATATTTCCACTTTTGTCAAGATATCCCAGTCGAAATTAATGGTTCATTGCCATGGTAATTCATGGTTTACCATGGTAGTTCACGGTCATGGGACAATGGTTTACCATGGTTGACCATGGCTGTGGTAATTGGCACCACAGTCATACAACATGGGATCAGACCATGGTCAAAAACCGTGGTCGACCATGTTTGTAAGGCCACAGTCAACCAAGGTCATGTCAACCAAGGTCCATGACCTTGGTCAGCCGTGGTGATTATTGACTATCAAAAACTGTATAAATATGAATTTGAAAGGGTCATGAAAATATATGACAATTGCAGTCATATCTACTTTTGCAAGTCAGTCATTTATTTGTCATAAAATTGTTAAGATGACAACAAATTATAGTCAGACTATGAAAGTTTACCTTTGAATCTGTCTATAAATGCAGGAAAACTATTTTATAACTAGAAAAACTTTTGGAGCCAAAATGCAGACAGGCGTCTTTGGTGCATTGTAAAATTTCTTAAATGTGAAAATTACTAGTCCATGGTCAACTGTGGTTGAAAAAAGTTTACCACCGTAGACAATTGTCAACTGTTGATCGTCTTTTCTGACCATGGTCGACCATGGCCAATCTTATCTCACCATCGCTGACCATCGCCGACCGTGCTCCTGACCATGTTTTCACCATGGTATTTGATGGCTGACCACGTTAAAACTTGGTCAACTATCAAAAACCATGGTGACCATGGTCATCATTTCGTCTGGGATAGCAGACAATTTCTTAAATTACCCTTCTTTGTCAAGCTGTAGGAAAAATCCTTTAATTTCTCACCATTTGCAATGTTTAAAACATTCCTTTTCATCCTTTGTCAACCTGTAGGAGACATTGCTGTTATCTTCAACCACTGGCAAGCTTTTGAGAGTAATCATTAAAATGTTGCTTCTTTGTGAATTATTGTTGAGAAAACTATTGCAGCATTTTATAGGATGCTTTATATTCACAAAATGCATCTGCACTCAGGTTTCTTACAAAGGCATAAAACTTGATATGTTTTGAAGCAAAGAGGTTGCATGTTTCTTTCAATTGCTGGAAACAATTCAAACAAGAAGCAATAATATCATCCCAAAATATATCTCCGATTGAGTTGATATGGTAATATTCTGTTTTGATAGGCTCTCTGTTTCCAAATAAATGTAATTCTTTCCTGGAAAACGAATGAAACATTCAGACAAATGATCTTAAAAATGTCACAACAGAGGCAATAGTCCAAAGATTTCTCAAGAATATCTGACTACTTGATTACATAAGCTACATTTATGAAGTAGGTGAATTCTGGTATCATCCAGTATTAAAAAATAAGAATTGGTTTGATTTTCATTGTCTAAGAGGGAGAAATGGGAAAATGACTTTGAAGTCATTCATTGTATGTCATGTTGACTTCTGTGAAAGCACAAAATTAATACTAAGGAAAATTATGTCATATTCTTTCTGTTAACTTAGTATGTTTTGTTCAGAAATGTTAATTTTATGATTCTTTTAGAACATATAAGATAGTGTAGCAGAGCACTGGAAGAACAGTTGTAGTGATGTGTCTGAATATTTCACATTTGTCTTAATTAAGGTACCAAAGTTTATGTACATCCACTGTGGTTTGACCAATTTTCAACCATGGTCAACCACAGGTTTAGCTGTGGTAACCCATTGTAGACCATGCCTTGATTTTAACAGTTTACAACTGGCACTTCTGAAAAACTACCGCAGCATATCCAATTGGTAGAACAGGTTCATTGTTTTGCAGGGGAACTTGAACTCCAACTAGCCCTCAGTTCCAAATTATACCTTCAGCTGAAATATTTCCTAAAAAAGAAATGATAAAAATGGTGAAAAATACAGTAATATTATTGAGTTATGTGCCAATCTTTAGTAATTATTCTGTAATTATAGCCTTCTGTGAATAAAAAAACTCAATATATTTGGGGGCATTGTTGCAATGGCTGCAAGCAATTCAGATAATTGATATCCTTTATTGAGTTGATACCATAATATTTTATCTTGATAGGTTCTCTATTGCCAAATAAATGCACTGTGTAAAAAGATTCAAGTTTCCCAAAGATCTGGTAATGTAAGAGCTGGCCTGATCATTTTGGGAAATTTGGACATTTTTGATAAATCTGGTATCAAGATTTAGTGTAAATTAGTCAATATAGAATTGCTTTAAGTGTCAAAATAATAAACACCTACAAATCATTCATTAAGAGCTAATTTATTGTCCTGTCCAAATTGATTCCATACACATACAAATTTTATACACTACATTACCATGTTAAACTGTGTAGATAATCCATTAAGAAATAACAATAACATACTATGTTTTTCATCAAATTACTCCACATCGTATTCAGTATTTAATAATAACTTGTCTAACTTGTTTAACTATCCGACATGCTATAACATTTATGAAATTAACAATCTTATCAAGAAGGTACCATGATATTGTCTAACCTGCACTGAAAGATCAAACCTACATTCTAGCTAGGACTTAACCCCAGTGTTCACTGGTCTGTTTTGTTATGATGGTTTGCCAAGTTGACTAATATTCTCAGAGAGAATTAATAAAACATCAAACAATTAAGCTTGTTAAAAAAAAATATTGTTTTTAAAATTTCTATTTAAATGATTCTGAAAGGAAATCAAAAAACTAGGTATTACATTGATACAAACTAATCAACTATCAATTAAGAAAACAATATCAAGGCCATTATTAACTTGAATGACAATTAATTTCAGATAATTGACTCTGTTGATTATCATAGTTATATTATTAGAAATAGTACAGTCAACAAAAAGACCTTGTTAACAGTGCCTAAAATTTCTCCTTTTTAAATCCATGCCAAATTTGCTGTTAAACCCCTATGTAATATGAAAATTGATTTAAAGTATCTTATAATTATGATGATTGATCCTGTTCAGCCATCATTCCCCGCAACAACCCTACACACTTTACTACCTTGAATACAGTCTATGAGATCTATGCCATGACCCTACCACAAATGCCATAACACTTCTACATTAACCTCAGGTGCTCACTATGAATAAGACACAACATCTGCTTTTGTAAGATTTGCATTTGTAAATTTGAAGTTCAGACCTGTTAAATAGTAAACAGGTAAATAGGTCTGCCATGACCAGCCATGGTCTTTGCTGGTCAATATTCATAATTTGTAAATGATGCTTATATTAAACAGGACCTTATTCATAGTACGCAGGGGTAGTGTTGGGGGTACAGGGATATTCTCCCCAAGATTTTTTTTAAAATGAGAACAGCAAATGGTACATTTTGGGTATAGGGATATTCTCCCCAAGATTTTTTTTTTAAATGAGAACAGCAAATGGTACATTTTGGGTATAGTGAATGTAAACCTTGTTCTCTTTTTGTTTTGCTTTTAATATATTTCATACAAAATGTATTATCTTAGTAGACCTACACGCAGGTGAAAAAATATGCAGCAGGTCTGCAAGTAGACTAAAGAGATTTTTATTACAGATATTTTTTAGTACATTCAATAGGATCGAGCCAATATTCACCCTAAACAGAGCAAATCACATATCCCTTTTCTATACAAACTGACCGATCATTTGAGCAAAGTGAATGGTCAAATCTTTAAAAACATTGGTTTAAAAAAAATCAACAAAGACATATTAAGGGGCGATATCGAAAAATGTTCTAAGAGTTTATTAGAATTATTGCTATTACGTTCCCTTTCACGTTAGGCCTGCAGTAACCCTCGGTTGTTTTCAGTAGTTTGGAAACTTCTATGCATTATTTAATGATTTGATCAGATTTCTACAGACATTCTTATGAAACCAATGCTAAAGACTGAACAAGATTTGTAGAGAGGCTGATATTTTTTATTTCTATCTTCGTGAAATAAATGCTACTTGAAATTATAATATCCAAAGTGTTTCTGTGACTTTAATACCCTTGGTAAACCGTAATATTACATGACTATTGTCTTAAAACACAGACTCTAACAGAAATTTTATAACTAGGGAAACCGTGATGAAAACAGTTATAACTAGTGTTGTTGTGTTTTTCTTCGAAAATAAAATTAAGGAATTCCATTCCTAAATGAACCACAAAAATGACAATAATAATTAATATAGACCAAACACTTCAGTAACATTAAGATCCAATGAAACTCCACTCACAAAATCCTTTAACATTTAAAAAAAATCCTGCTTGAGAGGCCGCATAAAATTAGAGACTATTTGTCTTAAGACCCATTTTATCAATTAAGACTGTTTCATTAAGAGATAATTTCATATATTTAGTGACTACAGGCCTGGGAGAAATTACCCCATGCCTCCAATCCAAAAATAGCTCCAAAATAGACTCTACTCCAAACTGACTCCAAAATCGACTCCACATTTGACTCCAAAAAAAGACTCCACTCCAAATTTGACTCCAAAATCGACTACAAAACTGACTCGAAATCTGACTCCAAAAAGACTCCACTCCAAATTTAACTCCAAAATAGACTCCAAATTTGACTCCAAAAAAGACTCCACTCCAAAATCGACTCCAAATTTGACTCCAAAAAAGACTCCACTCCAAATTTGACTCCAGAATTGACTCCAAAATTGACTCCAAAATCGACTCCAGACTCCACTCCACCACTCCACTCCACGACTCCACTCCATATTTTACACGGTGCCTCGCAGTTTTTTCTTGGAAAAGAATACAAGATTCAAACAAATGATCTTGTAAATGTCAAAACAGAGACAATGACTTGAAACATTTCTGTGGAGCATATCTGACTATTTGATAACATGGTTAATATTTAAGCTGGTATAATTCAGTCGAATATAAGAAATTGCTTTGATAATGTGGTCATGGAAGAGATGAAAAATATAACTTTGTACTTGTAGCAGGAATCCTTCATGATAACTTGGAGATATTATTGTTCTTGGTGCTGTCTTTGTGTACCATATATACAAATGAACAGCTACCATAAATACCCATGTATGATGTGCACCTGTGTATGATGAACACCTACCGGTAGTCGTAAGGAAAGTAAACAAAGCTAAAAATATGTTAAAATATAAACATCCAGTGATCAAATTTTATCTCCACAAGCAAGAGTATTGGTACTTAGAATGAGTAGCTATTGAATCTAACTGTGTTCTGCACTACTATTGGAGTCAGTGAGGTAAGGTACTATAACATTATAATAATACATAACGTTATAATAATAAAATCTTTATTTCATGAAGGTAACAAAATGATATTGTCTTAATTCCTGATCTGTGAAAGATCAAACGGCTAGCAATTATCAGCAATTAGCGATAAGGCTTACTGTGTTAACACATGTCAGTTTTGTTGTTGATGGTTTGATCTCAGTTAGAAATAATAGTTACTCAGTCCTACATTAATATCATAAACATAAACAAAGTTATGCTTGTTTGAAAAAAAAAATTGTTTACACTTTAGAGGGCACACTTTCTACTCTTTGTCAGAATGTTTGATTTGCTGAAATGGAAGTCAAATTCAAACTGGGTCACATGGGGTAAAAAACTAGACCATTGGTCAGATCAGAGAATAACATTGTTACTGTTCCAAGGCCATATACTTTCAACTTGATCATCATAAATCTTTTTCAGATAATTGTCTCTGTGAAATCTAGGTCAAGTTTGAAAATGAATTATCTAGGTAAAAAAGTAGGTCACTAGGTCAATTCACAGGAAGACCTCGTTAACAGTCCTAAAACCACATTTTCTACCTGACTTTAATGAGTCTTGGCCAGAATGTTTATCTGTTAAAACTCTATGGTAAATTTATGAAATATGGTTTAACTTAAATTTATTGTTATATTTCTTGATATTGTCTCTTGGTGTCATGCCGTCATTACCTGCCCCCCACAACCCTAAAATATACTACTCCTTGATACTGTCTATGAGTATCCTATGCCATTATTCCCCTCCCACACCCTCCCATACACACTCTCACATTAACCACCAGTACTTACTTAGTGGACACTTTGAAAATCTTCTTCTCAGTAAACACTTGCCCTATTTCAAAATTATTTCAGAGTTTGTTTTTTTATGTTAACCTCTACCAAACTGTTTAAATTAGCTCTGAAACTTGGGATCTTAGTCTAGGACCATCTTTACCCTCTTGTTGCTGTAAATTCTGCAATGTTAAGGTAAAAGTGATACCACTTGAATCATAAAACGTCAGAGTAATAGAGAAAATAATCGCAATTAACATTGTCAGACTAAGAAAGACATTGCCATTGTCAGGCTAAGAAAGATATTGCTATTGTCAGGCTATGAAAGATATTGCCATTGTCAGGCTTTGGCAGATATTGATATTGTCAGGCTAAAAAAAGATATTGCCATTGTCAGGCTTTGACAGATATTGCTATTGTCAGGCTAAGAAAGATATTGCCATTGTCAGGCTAAGAAATATATTTCTTCAAAATTCTTTGTCAAGCTGTTGAAAACATCCTTAAAATTTTTCACTGCTTACACGCTTTGAGAAAATATTGAAATTTTCTTGGTATACTGTTTTAGATTTTTACAAAAATGCTATAAAACAACAAAAAGCTGCATCATTAATCATATTGCCAAAAACGGCATAGAATTTACCATGTTTAGGAGCGAAGTGTTTCTCTCTGGCAATAATATCATACCATATATATATCCTTAATTAAGTTGATATGGTAATATTCTCTCTTGATGGGCATTCTGTTGCCAAATAAATGTAATTCATTCTTGGATAAAGAATGCAGGTTTCAAACAAATGATCTTGTTAATGTCAAAACAGAGACAATAGCCTGATGATTTCTGCCGAATATCTGACTACTTGATTACATAGTTATGCTTTATGCTAGAAAGTTGTTTGTCATAATAAGGGTATATTGTTTTCCTCATCTTTCAGTCGGTCAGTCAGTAGACCATTTGGTTTCCGATCAAAGCAAAAGAAGGCATTGACCTTCAGAAGATAAACTTCATTGCCTGACTGCCTGTAGTCAATAGATGACCCCTGTTCTTTAAGGGGGCAGTAGGTAAAACATCAAGAATGATATGACAAAGAGATTGAAAATAATATCAGCTAAATAACTAAAGAACCTTTGGCCTACAGCCATCAAACTTGATAGGTTGATTGTTTGTTTGTTTAAGCGGGCAGTAAGTCAAAGGTCAAGGCCACTATGACCTGTAGATTAAAAAGGATTTTTGGTCAGTGACTTAAGAACACCTTGGCCTGCATTTGTCAAACTTCCTAGGATGATTGCTAATGTGTTAATGGAGGCAGTAAGTCAAAGGTCAAGGCCACAGTGACTTTTAGACTGAAAAGGGTTTCTGCTCAGTAATTAAAGAACGCTTTGGCCTACAGTTGTCAGCTGCATAGTATAATTGCCTGTGCTAAGTAGATCACTCCAATTGTTTGGGAGGTCAGTTGGTCAAAGGTCAAGGTCAAAGTTGCCTAGACTGAAAGTAGTTTCTGCTTAATAACATAAGAATGCTTTAGATTACACTCCTCAAACTTTATAGATTGATTGATGACCATTATTGTTTTTTGAGGGGATCAGTGGTCCCAGAGACCTAGAGACTTAAAATGGCTTCTGCTGAATAACTAAATTATGCCCTCAGACTCTATATGGTGATCTCATTTTGGTCATTAGATGATCCTTTATATTTTTAGGATCATTTGGTCAAAGGTAAAGGTCACAATGATGTTGAGAATGACAGTGGTGCCCAATAACTCAGTACACTTTAGCCTGCCTTTAGTAAGTAAATATTTCTGGGGTCAGTAGATCAAAGGTCAAGGTCAGAGTGACCTTGAGACAGAAAACAGTTTCTGATTAATATCTTGAAAATGCTTAAAACATCATAGTAGTAGTCAGTAGCTTTTGTTGAAGTCTTAAGGTCAAAGGTCAAGGTCACAGCATAAAAAATTACATATGCAGTTTCATCCAACATGCCATTATGGGAGGCATAATGTGTTTTACAAAAAGCTCTATTATAGCATTGCTTTTGATTGTGATCAGGTGGGAAAATAGCCAAGAACTATATCAGGAATCAATCCAGACAATTGTAGTTATTTTTATGTGTATACCGGTACTACAAATGAAGTGCTATGTTCCATTGATTCTGTAACAGTTTATGGTAGAACCATTGAACTTTTTTGAATAAATATATGGAAACAAAATACATAAATAAAGTATAGACAAGATGATTGCCTGAGAAAGCAATCCCTTCTGAAATTCATTCTGCAGGCGAACAAACATTACTATAACTGTATTTAAATGTTGATTTGTGAAATATGGAAGAAAATATGCCACTTTTTCATGAATTTACTGACCTTCATTACTGACTTTTCCATAATATTTCAGAATTTTTGAATGAAATAATTAACTTACTTGAATAATGAGAAGGGGCCTCTGTGGCCGAGTGGTCAAATCACTTCCCCTCATTGATGTTGGTTCAAGCCTCACGCGGGGCGTTGAAATCTTCATGTGAGGAAGTTATCCAGCTGGCTAACGGAAGGTCAGTGGTTCTACCAAGGTGCCTGCTTGTGATGAAATAATGCACGGAGGGGCACCTGGGGTCTTCCTCCACCATCAAAGCTGGAAAGTCGCCATATGACCTATAATTGTGTCGGTGCAACGTTAAATAAAAAAAAAAATAATAAGTAAATAAATTATTAACATATATTTAATTGGAACAAAATAACAATACCTCTTAAAGGAGCAGCTCATTTTCATGAGTATTTGTTTAGGGTGGTGCATTATGAGTATATCCAGACCTCTACTGCTCTTGTAGGAATGTCATTATTTATATTGTATGTATTATATGCCTTATCTTCATTCCTTCTCCTACAATCTGACTTGGGGGGGAAAGATACAAACATTTGACAAATTTCTTCCTGTTATCAAGGGAACTGTGTAGATGTGCCAAATAAATGCAAGTCTTTCTAAAAAGAGAATAATGATCATGAAAATGATAAACCTTTAGCCTGCAAGGCGGCAAGTGATTGTTCCTTTGCGACTAGTGCAGACCAAGTTCGCTATTCAGTCACTAATTTTTCAGTGAACACCCCTTCGAATAAAAAATGGTATTGCCCAAATTGAATGATGGACCAGTCCATTGTAGGAATTTAGCAGGCTAAAGGTTAACAGAGATATTGTAGTGAATTAGATTTCTGTAAAATATTTGACTGCTTGTTCCCATACAATTCAACAGTAAAGAAGTGATTATCATGGCAGTGATGGAGAAAAACAATTTGTACTGATATCAAGAATCAGTCATGATAATTAGAAGAAAATTGTTCTTGGTAGTTTTTTTTGTGTATGTATTATACAGATCAAGTGTTATTTTTTGTTTCAGAGGAGGGAAGAACAGTATATTCAATTGTATGGGAGATATTCTGACTGACAAACTCTGTGACAACCTTTTACCAGTGTCGAGCTAAACTGTTGGAAGTGACACCAGAACTTTCTGCAATGTCCAGGTAAGGCACACACCACACACATTATAAAACATGATCAGGCTAAGAGAAAGCAATAAGCTTAAAGGTAAGGTGTCACTTAAATTTCCACCTTTGTGGAACTGTTGGAGACTGATCGTGCGTAAAATTTTCCACCTTTGCCGTCCCTTTAAATTTTCCCCCTATGTAAAGCTGTTTAAGAATCCCGGGCTTTTCCACCTTTATTAATCTATTGAAGCATTCCCTAAGTTGCCACCTTTCCCAAGTTGTTGGAGACATCCCTTATTTTTTCACCTATGTAAAGCTGCTGAAGAATCCCCCTTTCCACCTTTATCAAGCTATTGAAGCATTCCCTAAGTTGCCACCTTTGTCAAGCTGTTGGAGCATCCCTTAAGTTGCCAACTTTGTCAAGCTGTTGGAGTACTCCTTTAAGTTTCCACCTTTGTTGAGCTATTGTAGCATCCCTTAAGATTCCACCTTCTCCAAGCTTTTGGAGACATCTCTTAAGTTTCAACCTTTGTCAATTAAGCTACTTGAGACATCCCATAAGTCTCTGCCTTTTTCAAGTTGTTGGAAATATCCCTTCAGTCTCCAACTTCGTCAAGCTGTCGGAGATATCCCTTAAGTATCCACCTTTGTCAACCTGTTGGAGATATCCCTTAAGTATCCACCTTTGTCAACCTGTTGGAGATATCCCTTAAGTATCCACCTTTGTCAACCTGTTGGAGATATCCCTTAAGTATCCACCTTTGTCAACCTGTTGGAGATATCCCTTAAGTATCCGCCTTTGCCAAGCTGTCAGAGATATCCCTTAAGTATCCACCTTTGTCAAGCTGTTGGAGATATCCCTAATACTTTCTACACCATTGACAACTTTTGAGACTGCATCAAGTGTTTCATTCTTTGTAATTTCTGGTAAATTTGAATAGATACTTTAAAACACAACCTCAGGTCATTAGAGAAACTGTTGAAAACTTTTATGTTTGTCACATGCTGGAAGAGGCTATAATAAGATCTCAAATAGATATCTGTAATTAAGTTAATACCGTAATATTCTCTCTTGATAGGCACTCTGTTGCCAGATAAATGCAGTTCTTTCTTGGAAAAGGAATGCAAGTCTCAAACAAACGATCATGTAAATGTCAAAACAGAGACAATGGCCTGACGATTTTTATAGACTATCTGACTGTTTGATTGTATTACTCTGTAACTTTGTTTATATAATGCTATATATTGTTGCTTATGTTGTTTCAGCAGTAAAATAAATATTACATTGATTGCCATTATCAATTGAGAAAAAACACTTAGTAGATCTTCTTGTAGAAGAAAATGTATTATGGTAATTATGATAATTCTGTAGTGAAAACTCCTTAATTTGGTTTTATTGACAAACAATACCTGCCAATATCAATATAATGAAAAAAGTCATATCAGTAAAAATTAACTTACTTTTATATTTATATACAATACTTCCAAAAAACAGTAAATGATTTAGCAATACTATTGTGTTTCATTTATTATTCTTTAGGTATCTTTTTGTCACTATGAATCAGTTCTAAAAGTGTCAGTTGTTTAGTTGCAGTTGTAGGATGAAAACTTCTTGCATTTTCAGTATTTTGATAGATTTTGTATAATGACTGAGCAATTCCTTCCTTCCCACCCCTCTGCCAGCTTCTGTAGATAAAGAATGTTTTATTTCAGAAATACATGCTTTTGAAGAAAAATTATTTCTAGTTACTTGATTTTGGTTTGTGAAATAATGCAGTAGCAAAGTATAGCAATGTTATAGAGGCCCATACAGAAGATTGCTTCGCAAGTATGCTGCCTTGTAAAATAAAGTCTTTATTATTGTTATTATTATTATTATGTCTCCCCCAGGAGACATATTGTTTTTGCCCTGTCCGTCCGTCCGTCCGTCCTTCCGTCCGTCCGTACGTCACACTTCATTTCGGAGCAATAACTGGAGAACCATTTGACCTAGAACCTTCAAACTTCATAGGGTTGTAGGGCTGCTGGAGTAGACAACCCCTATTGTTTTTGGGGTCACTCCGTCAAAGGTCAAGGTCACAGGGGCCTGAACATTGAAAACCATTTCCGATCAATAACTAGAGAACCACTTGACCCAGAATGTTGAAACTTCATAGGATGATTGATCATGAAGAGTAGATGACCCCTATTGATGTTGGGGTCACTCCATCAAAGGTCAAGGTCACAGGGGCCTGAACCATTTCCGATCAATAACTAGGGAACCACTTGACCCTGAATGTTGAATCTTCATAGGATGATTGGTCATGAAGAGTAGATGACCCCTATTGATTTTGGGGTCACTCCGTTAAAGGTCAAGGTCATAGGGGCCTGAACATTAAAACCATTTCCGATCAATAACTAGAGAACCACTTGACCCAGAATGTTGAAACTTCATAGGATGATTGTACATGCAAAGTAGATGACCCCTATCGATTTTGGGGTCACTCCATTAAAGGTCAAGGTCACAGGGGCCTGAACATTGAAAACCATTTCCGATCAATAACTAGAGAACCACTTGACCCTGAATGTTGAATCTTCAGAGGATGATTGGTCATGAAGAGTAGATGACCCCTATTGATTTTTGGGTCACTCCGTCAAAGGTCAAGGTCATAGGGGCCTGAACATTGAAAACCATTTCCGATCAATAACTAGAGAACCACTTGACCCAGAATGTTGAAACTTCATAGGATGATTTTACATGCAAAGTAGATGACCCCTATCGATTTTGGGGTCACTCCATTAAAGGTCAAGGTCATAGGGGCCTGAACATTGAAAACCATTTCCGATCAATAACTAGAGAACCACTTGACCCAGAATGTTGAAACATCATAGGATGATTTTACATGCAAAGTAGATGACCCCTATCGATTTTGGGGTCACTCCATTAAAGGTCAAGGTCAGAGGGGCCTGAACATGGAAAACCATTTCCGGTCAATAACTTGAGAACCACTTGACCCAGAATGTTGAAACTTAATAGGATGATTTGTCATGCAGAGTAGATGACCCCTAACGATTTTGGGGTCACTCTGTGAAAGGTCAAGGTCACAGGGGCCCGAACATTGAAAACCATTTCCGGTCAGTAACTTGAGAACCACTTGACCAAGAATGATGAAACTTCATAGGATGATTGGTCATACAGAGCAGATGACCCCTAACGATTTTATGGTCACTCTGTTAAAGGTCAAGGCCACAGGGGCCTGAACATGGAAAACCATTTCCAATCAATAACTTGAGAACCTCTCGACTCAGAATGTTGAAACTTCATAGGATGATTGTTCATGCAGATTAAATGACCCCTATTGTTTTTGGGGTCACTCCGTTAAAAGTCAAGGTCACAGGGGCCTGAACATTGATAATCAGTTCCAATCAATAACTTAAGAACCACTTGACCCAGAATGTTGAAACTTCATAGGATGATTGAACATGCAGAGTAGATGACCCTATTGATTTTGGGGTCAGTCTGTTAAAGGTCAAGGTCACAGTGGCCTGTTCATTTAAAATCATTTTTTGGAAATAACTTGAGAACCACTTGACCTACAATGTTGAAACTTAATAGGATGATTGGACATGCAGAGTAGATGACCCCTATTTATTTTGAGGTCACTTGATCAAAGGTCAAGGTCACAGGAGCCTGAACAGTGACTTGAGAACCACTAGGCCAAGTTTGTTGAAATTTAGTGGGATGACTGGACATGCCAAGTAGATGATCCCTATTGCAGCCAACCATCAGTGTCTCTTTGACTTTCGCTCCTGACCCCTACTGACTTCTTGCCTATAGGACTTTGCATTGGGGGAGACATGCGCTTTTTTACAATAGCATTTTCTAGTTATTATTATTATTATTATTATTATTACTATGTTCCTGTCAGTTACTGGCTTTTACAGTTGAACTTCATTCACTCGAATTCTGATAATTTGAACACAACCCTTCGCTCGAACTCCTCATCAGTGCCCGGCAATGATCCCTATATCATTTACAATTTTTCAATGTTTGGAACTACTGATAAGTCCATACCATCGAATTGGAACAAACAAAGTTCGACTGTAATTTATGTCCCTGACCATTATTTACATAATAATCATGTCAACATATTAAACTGAAATAATAAAGCCTTAAGAAGAAGCTCATTTTCATGAGTAATTGTAAAGTGAGTATTTCCAGATTCTTCTCTTGTATGAGATATCTCTAAGGGTGCCATTATTCATATTGCATGTATTATATATCATATCTTCATTTCTTCTCCAACAATCTTGCTTGTGGGAAAAGCTGATATATTAACCCTTAGCTTGCTGCAGGCGAATTTAACAGCCTTTGCAAACAGCTTGGAACCAGATCAGACGCCGATTAAATCGGCGTCTGATCAAGTTCCAAGCTGTTTGCTACTCTGACAATATTTATTCCATTTTTGGAGCAAATTGAATGAACTTTACAATTTTAGCAGACGACATTTCCAGCAGACGACAATTTATCTAGCATGCTAAAGGTTAAACAAATAAGGGAATTTTTTAGAGGTGCTCTGTGGAGTTTATCTTTCCCAGTATGCATAATATACACATTGCATGTATTAGGTATCTGTGATACTGATAACCATTGGGTTTTATCAGTTAAATATGTGCCACAGCCCACCCACTTAGCTCAGCAGGGAGAGCACAAATCATAGGAAGGATTGGGGGAGGGGTAATAGTACTCACCACAATTATTGGTACGAGATGCTGCATGCCTCCTTTAAACTGACACATCTTAATTATTGTCAAGGCATGTCATATCTCCTAAATCATTTGCAAAGCGTTTCTTCCTTCCTTTATTATTGGCAACGTATGCAATATCTTCTAAATCATTGACTAGACATGCTTTGTGTCTTAAATCATTGCCAAGGCATACCTTGCTTCCTTATTAATTAGCAAGTAATGTCATGTCCTGTCTCCTTCATTATTGGCAAGGCATGTCAACTGCCTTATAATTAATTGGCAAGTCGTGTCATGTCCTGTCTCCTTCATTATTGCCAAGGCATGTCAATTGCCTTATAATTAATTGCAAGTCATGTCATGTCCTGTCTCCTTCATTATTGGCAAGGCATGTCAACTGCCTTATAATTAATTGCAAGTCATGTCATGTCATGTCTCCTTCATTATTGCCAAGGCATGTCAATTGCCTTATAATTAATTGGCAAGTCATGTCATGTCCTGTCTCCTTCATTATTGGCAAGGCATGTCAACTGCCTTATAATTAATTGCAAGTCATGTTATGTCCTGTCTCCTTCATTATTGCCAAGGCATGTGAATTGCCTTACAATTAATTGGCAAGTCATGTCATGTCCTGTCACCTCCATTATTGCTAAGGCATACCTTCCTAATTGGCAAGTCATGCTATGTATCCTTCATTATTGGCAAGACATACCAAGCCTCCTAGTTACTTGGCAAGTAATGCCATGCCCTCTTTATTATTGGCAAGGCATGACAAGCCAGAAAGTTATTCCTTGTTCTCTTAATTATTCACCAAAGTATATCATGCCATATCCTTTACATTACTTCTGATAAGGCTAGCTAGGACCTACTAAAAGTAATTGTACTTCAAGAATAATAATTAATTGCAAGTCATGTCATGTCATGTCTCCTTCATTATTGCCAAGGCATGTGAATTGCCTTATAATTAATTGCAAGTCATGTTATGTCCTGTCTCCTTCATTATTGCCAAGGCATGTAAATTGCCTTATAATTAATTGGCAAGTCATGTCATGTCCTGTCACCTCCATTATTGCTAAGGCATACCTTCCTAATTGGCAAGTCATGCTATGTATCCTTCATTATTGGCAAGACATACCAAGCCTCCTAGTTACTTGGCAAGTAATGCCATGCCCTCTTTATTATTGGCAAGGCATGACAAGCCAGAAAGTTATTCCTTGTTCTCTTAATTATTCACCAAAGTATATCATGCCATATCCTTTACATTACTTCTGATAAGGCTAGCTAGGACCTACTAAAAGTAATTGTACTTCAAGAATAATAATTAATTGGCAAGTCATGGCATGTCCTGTCTCCTCCATTATTGCCAAGGCATACCATGCCTCCTAATTGGCAAGTCATGCTATGTATCCTTCATTATTGGCAAGACATACCAAGCCTCCTAGTTACTTGGCAAGTAATTTTTTTTTTGTCGGGTTTAAGGTCGCACCAACACAATTTTAGGTCATATGGCAACTTTCCAGCTTTGATGGTTGAGGAAGACCCCGGGTGCCCCTCCGTGCAATGCCATGCCCTCTTTATTAATGGCAAGGCATGACAAGTCAGAAAGATATTCCTTGTCCTCTTAATTATTCACCGAAGTATATCATGCCATATCCTTTACATAATTTCTGGTAAGGCTAGCTAGGACCTTCTAAAAGTAATTGTACTTCAAGAATTATACATGAACTATTCATGTAATAGTTCATGAACAATTATTTATCATGAACAGTCTTTAACATAATAGATGTGTCATTATGTCATATAAGTTGTATATATATGTAAACGACAATGATATGCATTTAGTAATTTCAGCAGTAATAATCACATGTTTTAATTTTGTAAAAAGTGCAACACTGTCTTTGATATTTTGAGGAAAAAATATATTCCTTAGTTCTTAAGTGATTTAAATGTTTGTCAGTCAGCAAGTAACTTAGTTAACAAAGAAAAGAAATGTATATAAATATGTTGACCAAATCAAACTAATTCTGACACGCCTTTGCTTTTTTTGATTGAATTTAGATCTTGGCATGTCAACATGATTCCAGACTATTATGTTGAAAAAGTTAAATTACACTAAGTAAATCACTGCTGCATAAATAATCTAAGCTACGCTGACTAAGAAAGATTTTATTTATTTTTTCTTCCTTTGTCAAACTGTTAGAGACATCCCTAAAATTTTCCGTAATTTAAACAATTAACTTTGAGATAGCACTGAAATTTTCTCTTTTTATTTTGTGAATTATTATAATCAACTACATCATTAGTCAAACTGCCAAAAAGGTATAAAGCATTTGAGCCGCGCCATGAGAAAACCAACATAGTGGGTTTGCGACCAGCATGGATCCAGACCAGCCTGCGCATCCGCGCAGTCTGGTCAGGCTCCATGCTGTTCGCTAACAGTTTCTCCAATTCCAATAGGCTTTAAAAGCGAACAGCATGGAGCCTGACCAGACTATGTTGGTTTTCTCATGGCGCGGCTCATTTAGAATATGTCTTGGAGTGAAGCGTTTGCATGTTTGTCTCTATTGCTGGAAGCAGTTCAAATAAAATATAATAATATCGTCCAAAAATATAATGGTACGTCATTAATTGAGTTGATATGGTAATATTCTATTTTGATAGACCCTCTATTGCCAAATAAATGCAGTTCTTTCTTGGAAAAAGTATGCAAGATTCAAACAAATGATCTTGTAAATGTCAAAACAGAGACAATAGCCTGAAGATTGCTGCGGAATATCTGACTACTTGATGGCATTGTTACATGGCATTAAAACAGTAAAATAAGAATTGCTTTGGCTATGATCATCATGGGAGAGGTGGGGAAAAATGCTTAGCACTTATATCAAGAATCATTCAAGATAATTAGTAGAGAATTGTTCTTGGGAATTTTATGATCTTTATTACAAATCAAGGACTTTGATGTTTTGTTTCAGAGAAGAACAGTTGTTTAGATAAACTTCCGAAGTTAATATTTAATTCTGAGTAATTTTAACAGCCCCATGACTCAAGCAATTTCTTCCCACCAGATTTTTAGGTACAGACGATTGAAATTCAGTCAATGTATGTGTGATTTATTTAAGATAGTTAAATCATGACTGAAGCAACATGTCATAAAAAGTTCCCTATGCTGAAATATACTATCAAATTTACCTCTCCAGAACAACAACCTCTACATAACGGTCAAGAGTTGTATCAACCAAAGGGTGTTGCTCTACAGAGGTTGCACTGTAATATAAATCTTAAAGGTATCCTAAACCCAAATTTTGTGTTTGAAAATATGAACAATACTACAATATAAAATTTATAAGTCAGTTGTTTGCTTATAGTAATATGTAGAACACACTTCTTATATATATAGTAAACGTAGTACAAAATAATGACAATTGTGTACTACAACTAAGAAACTGGAAGTTTTGTTAATTACCGACTGTTACAGCATGACATTTAAATGTGAGTGTAGGTTATTGATATATTTAGTACATCTAATGGGGATTTTCTACAATATAGATAAAACAGTTCAATGAAAGTCTGGGCATTAAGCATCTTTAAGAAGTAACTAATTCTCATGATTAATTTGTTTAGGGTATTGTAATGTGAGTTTTTCCAGATACTTCTCTTGCATGAGATATCTCTAAGGGTGCCATTACTCATATTGTGTGTGTGTTTATCCTATCTTCATTTTGTTCTCATATAATCTTGCTTTTGGAGATAATAGAAACATTTGACAAATTTCTTCCTGTTATCAAGCATCTCAAGGAACTGTTTAAATGTGCAGCCTGAAATTGATCTTCCCAAGCATGCACTATTTGATCCTGTTTGTGGGCATAATGCATGCTTTTGAAATTGGTGGGATTACTTTGTTTTTGTTGTGATGTTAAAAGCATGATTTGTATGTGAAAAAAATGTACAACCTATTGTTGGTACAGGAAGCGGCATCTTCTAAAATTGTTGTCTCAAATTTTTGCAAGGTAAAACCTTAACCATAACCCTATAAATAACTTTTACCCTTCTTACTTTATTGGCAATGCATGTTTATGACCTTCTTAACCCTTAGCCTGCTGCAGGCGAATTTAACAGCCTTTGCAAACAGCTTGGAACCAGATCAGACGCCGATTAAATCGGCGTCTGATCAGGTTCCAAGCTGTTTGCTACTCTGACAATATTTCTTCCAATTTTGGAGCAAATTGAATGAACTTTACAATTTTAGCAGACGACATTTCCAGCAGACGACAATTTATCTAGCATGCTAAAGGTTAAATTATTGGAAAGGTCAATGCTTGCTATGGCACAAGACATTTTTTTTCAAATACTGCACTATTTTCTTCCCAAATAAAAGGTGCAGGCCCTTTCCCCTCCTAGTGAAAAAACAGTGGCCTTTTAGTTTCTTCTGCAAAGCATGGATTTCTAGCAAGGCATCTATGCTTTAAGGCCTTTGGAGATATTAGTACTATGTGCTTTGTCTTCTAAAATTGTTGGCAAGGTGTACTCTGCCTTCTAAAATTATTAGCAAGGTGTAGTCTGCCTTCTAAATTTGTAAGGTGTACTCTGCCTTCTAAAATAATCAGCAAGGTGTATTCTGCCTTCTGCAATTGTCAGTATAAGGTGTACTCTGCCTTCCAAAATAATAAGCAAGGTTTATTCTGCCTTCTAAGATTAATGCTTTTATCTGCTTGTCCTCTACAGTTGTTGGAAAGGTGTCTCTCTCTCTCTTTCCCCTCTCTCCTCTCCTCTCTCTCTCTCTCTCTCTCTCTCTTCTTCTTCCTCTCTCTCTCCTCTTCTCTCTTTTCCTTCTTCCTCCCTCTCTCTTCTCTCTCTCTCTCTCTCTCTCTTCTCTCTTCTTCTTCTCTCTCTTCTCTCTCTCTCTCCTCATCCAACAATTTTCTAAATCAGCTATAGTAGCAGGTATACTGCCTTAAAATCAATATATTCTGCTTCAATGTCAGCAAGTGTACTTTGCCTTCCCAAAAATTTATGCTTTGGCTTGCTTGTCTTCTAAAATTGTTGGAAATGTGTACACTCTTTTTTAAAAAATAATTGGTATAATTGAATCTTAGTAAATGTTCAATTTGACTGCAGATGCAGTCCGTCCCCCATGGCGCAAGCATCTTTCATAAATACAGGAAGCAGTCATAGAGCAGTGTTAACATACGTAAAATATTAGTCGTCTTTTCAATGTAAAATTAATTTGTCCAAACTAAAACCAAAAGGCTTAGCTTGTGAAAAATATGTTATTCTTCTGTCCATTGACTATTATGTAAACTAAAAAAGCTAATTTCTGCATACAGACTATGTCATCTGGATAGATAGATAGATAATGTGAATCAGGATATGGACCGTTTGTACTATGTGATATCAGCCAGATATATCATGCAGATCTATGTAGATCCTGTCATATGCTGTAGATTATGGCCCCATTAACAAGATAAAAAGGTGGAATTGTCATAAAGTAAGGACAGATTTATTCCCTATGTTGTCTACATACATCACACAAGTGCAGTCTCTGAAATTCAAGGAAAGTCTGAGGGAGAATTTGTTGCAGAGAGTTTGGAAGTATTTTATTAACCTTTAGCCTGCTGTTGGCAAGTGGTGCCTATGCAACCATTGCAGACCAAGATCAGCCTGCACACCTGAAATTGATTAAGCCCCAATAAGGAAATATACTTCTGTGAAATATGCCAGTTAGTGTACCTTATTCATTAAAAATACATAATTTGAGTTCCTACAAAAAAAAATGCCATTTTTGCATAATCCATGAAAAATTCATTCTGTTGAAATCAAAAACTTTCACATAACATTGGACAAGCTGCAGGAGGACTCCTTCACACTGGGGCCTCTTGAGTTCATACAATTCATTAGTAAAGTTCCTGTTTTGTTTTTAATGTTGCACTCCTAGATTATGTGTTATGTGCACTTTCTGGTGGTGGAGAAATCAAGTAACCCCCTCAAACATTTTAAAGTTGTCAATAAAGACATATTCATTTGGACATACTGAATTATGAGTTCCCAGAATGTACAAAATGTTCTCTGTAGTTTTTGTTTATAGCAAACATCTGATATTTGGCATGTTTATGTGGTCAGATTTAGGGGTCAAGTAATTTTCCATTATGGACAGACTGACCATGGTCAGAACTTGCTTTGGTATAATTCTGTTCCTGTCATCAGCAGCTTGAGTTATTGGTCCAGGAAATGCATGCAATGTTTGTTCTTTAGTTTGAACTTGTCAAGATGAAGAACTATGTATGAGGTGACCATACTGCAGCTTTTAATTGGAGATGCAGAAAGAAGTTCCCAGACCCAGAAGTCTGTATATCGAGGGCTGAGCGTGAAACTATTGTATCTTGTTCTTTATTTATATACAGTTACAATAGTTTCGCGCTCAGCCCACGATATATAGGGTATTAGTTTGTTTCAGGGTAAGATCAAAATATCTTTCAGATTGTTCATAAATAAATTAGCCACAGTGGAATATGTAAACTCTTGTGTTCACATGAAAGATCAGTGTGAAACAAACAAATTGCCTTTGCATTCTCTGTCTGTTTGAAGGTTTTACAAGTTAGTGTTCACAGATGAAAGATCAGTGTGAAACAAACAAATTGCCTTTGCATTCTCTGTCTGTTTGAAGGTTTTACAAGTTAGTGTTCACTGATGAAAGATCAGTGTGAAACAAACAATTTGCCTTTGCATTCTCTGTCTCTTTGAAGGTTTTACAAGTTAGTGTTCACAGATGAAAGATCGGTGTGAAACAAACAAATTGCCTTTGCATTCTCTGTCTCTTTGAAAGTTTTACAAGTTAGTGTTCACAGATGAAAGATCAGTGTGAAACAAACAAATTGCCTTTGCATTCTCTGTCTCTTTGAAGAGGTTTTACAAGTTAGTGTTCACTGATGAAAGATCAATGTGAAACAAACAAATTGCCTTTGCAGTCTATGTCATTTTGAGGGTTTAAACCAAATTGTATAATACAGACTATCACACCAGATTTTTATAGAACTTATAACTAACAGACTTTCTGTTTCAGTTTTAATATATGTATAATTCTGAAGTCATATGAATATATATAACATGGAAGGGAAAGGGCAATGCCTGTTCACTGGCTAAATGTGCACCCTCTTTTATATAGTATCATTACTGTAATATTATCTGTTAATGAATATAATACAATAATATAATATTATTATTAGTATACAGAAACCATACACATACTGAGCATTTGTATTTTACATTAACAGATGAACATACTGAATCTGGCTTCAAGTGCAATTAAAAAGTTGGTAATTCTAGAAGGATGTATAAAGATAAAAATAAACTTATGGACACATCTGTTACCCTTAAATTCTCCTCCTATCAGCTACTTATCTGGTTAATGGTTTGATACCAGCTGACCCCTAGTGGCCTCATTATGGGCTGAGAATGTTCTCCTGATAAAAGGGGTCTTAATTAATTAAAATACCATCAAATAGGTACAAGGAGAACACTGCTTAATATTGAAGTAGCAAAATCTGTTGAGAGACATTTAAATACTTTGATATTGCTTACTGGATACTCCATTCAAATACTGTTACTATTGTAATTATCTGCTACTAATAATACTATTACTATAATTATCTGCTAAAAAGATCATGGCCACAACAGACTACTCTTATAGGCTGGTGTAATATGGGAATAAGTAAAAAGTGTTTTGCAATAGTTTATAGTACAATTTATAATAATGATGAAATAAATAAAATAAGAAGGGCTTTAACAAGTGAGGAAATGTAATTGGTCATTGCCCAATCTTCCATGTTGTCTTCCCACATCTTGTACTGGGCAAGAAAATAAGTAAAGTACATATTAAGAGTATTTTAATCTTTGAAAATGACTAAATTTTACAGAGAAAAAATAAGCAACATGCTAGTCTCTGAGTATATAAATTTGATCTCAATAATGTAATATAAATGCTGGCTGCAAGAATATAGCAGACCTGTCTCAGAATGCAACCTTACCAATTCTCATCTCTTGCTGAAAAAACAACCAGTCACATGCTGTAGTTTTGAGTCCCTTGCTCCAAATGGTACTGAAACCAGCCTTGTTACAATTACTGCTTGATGCTTTACCATTGCTGCAAATCAGGCTGAATGCTTTAAAGGCAAATAACCACAGCTGCTAATGATGCTTGATATTTCAAAGGGAAATATCTAATGATGCTAATATGATGGGAAAATGATCCTTGCAGGACTGCAAATGGTGATCAATGCTTTAAAGGGAAGCAACCATTTGTGTTTGATGACTTAAAGGGAAATAACACTTACTGCAAATGGTGTTTGATGCTGTAAAGGGAAACAACTTGGCTTCTTCAAATGGTGCAAAATGCTTTCAAGGACTGTAAATGGTGTGCAGTGCTTTAAAGGGAACAACCAATGAATTGCTATAGAATTTATTTCACTACTTATTCATGAAAGAACATTTATTTACCTCAAAATTACAAAACTCAAACACAAAAAATGACCCAGATGAAACTATTGCTTGAACAGTGTCAAATTTAAGCAGTTAAATGATACTTCTCTGGAATCTGGTCCTGTCTGGAAACTCACTGTTCTCAACAAATGTATTACTGTGGAAAAATAATCAGTGCCAATACTTCCAAAAGGTGGAGATTACAGTCCTAAGACGGGGTTTTGACTAATGAAAGTATAATTGTAGACAATTATACAACTTACATAGATGATAATTCAGATCCAAATTTGATACTGCAGTGTAAATGTCTCTCAAAATTTGCTCAAATTTGCAATTAACATGATTACAGTCTTGTGCAATCTCCTTAAAAAGTCTCTTCTGAAGACAGCCTACTCGTTTCTATTTATAGAAAAATTGAGAACTTCAGCTCTTTTATAAGTGGAGTAATTTTAGATAATGCATAAGTCTACCTGAACCTGAAAGTTAATAACCCTATATTTCTCCTTTTAAAGTATCACAGTTTATAAAATATTTTTAAAATGATCATATTAAATTGTTAGTCCAAAAAGTTTAGAACTCTTTTCCTTACAAAAATTGTGCTTTAAGGATAGGTGATTACAAGACTTTTCAATTCAAGCTTAAATGAAACTAGGATAAATAGGGGCTGACTGTGATGAAATAATGCAGAGAGGGGTGTCTAGGGTTTCTCCATCATCAAAGGATCTTGTAAATAGCAAATGAAGTACCTATAAATACTTACCTTTATGATAATCTTAGTACATTGGAACCCCTACAAACTAGAAACCCTGAAAATCAAACTGAACAATTTTTCTCAACTGGAATTTCACTAAATTTACTCTTTATAAAATTAAAAAGTCAAAATAAATGGTATTATTATAAATGGATGCAAAGGTCCAAGACTGCAGTGTCCACAAAAACAAAACCATAGCTCAATATGACTGACATTTACACTAGAGTACATGGACAAAATTACATAGCGAAAACAAAGACAAAACAAATAAAGTTCAAGCCAAATCAAAAGAAATCCAAAGATAATGTAACAGATTCATCTAACAGTGTACTTTCAGGACTTAATTTCACAAGTTACTGAGTTGTAGAAGGATTGATGTATAAGAATGATGAAATGTCACTATGTCTGGAACTGCAGACATTCACAGTCAGGGTAATGACTTTTTCTAGAAACAAAAATTGTTTTGCTTTTATTTGATAATGCCATTTTTCAATAACAGTTTTGTTAATTTTATGTATGTAAAAAATTATTCATTAATTTTATATCTTTTTTGTATGGTTTTAAATAACATCAACACAATGTTAACTTTCCAGCTTTAAATGGTAGTGGAAGACTGCAGGTGAGCCTTCAAACATCATTTCAGGCACAGACTGACAACTTGGTAGAACCTCCAACCTTCAGTTAGGTAGCTGGATTGCTTCCATATATGAAAGAGTTCTAGTTCTGACACACAGTAGTGAAGGGCAAATGATTTGAAGTCACACAGAAGCAAGTGATTTGAATTTGGCAACTTTTTCTGCTTAGCTAATTATATTAAGTTGTTAAAAACAGTATTTGATACAATTTTACGTACCCAACATAATCACTTATAAGATGCATTTTTAGGAGTCAAATTTCCAGTCCAAAGAGTGGGAAGCATCTTTTTATTTTAGGATAAATGAAAAACACCTTAACAGTCTAAAGTACAGATCTAATCTAAATGGCATCCAAAATGGCTGCTAGGATGAAGATAATTGGGCCAAAACTTAATTTTGAATTAACTCCAGGGAATCGGAAGTTACACTAACGTGCATGGAAAATGGAGATCTTCTAATCATTCAGTTTTACAGTAGATTTTCTGCTGTAATTAGAACAAATTTTGATCAATTATATATCACAAATTGAAATAAATGACAGTAATATGAAAGACAATCTGGTATCAGACAAGAAAATTGTTCTCATTAGTTGCCTTAAATTAATTTTTGAAATTCATTTTCTCCTAGATTAAGAAGTAAATTTTTGAAAATTTGATTTTAATAGGGCATTAAAATTTAACAAGATGTTGTTTATTCTAATTATTCCATTCTGTTTAAAGTTGCCTCCAATTTTCAAAAGCTCTTAGACTGAGGAGTCTATTCAACGATGTTTTAAATCCCTCTAAAATATAATGTTGGTGTCTGAGCTAAGTCGGTAATGTAGAGGCCTTATTATACGTACAGGCTGAAATTTTCATTCCAACTGTAGGCAAGTAACTTTAAAAAAATGTTTTAATATGCTGTTTTATGCAAGGAAAAAAGTCCTTTAACAAAAACAGCAGACTACATTTTTTTTTCATATTATACAAAAAAGTGCTAGTTATATAATATATTTGTCAACATGAAAATATCTCCAAATAAGAACATCTATTTTCCAAGTGAATGAACATGCATTACATGTATATTTTGTGACATGCGAGAGATCAGTTTTCTGCAGCCAAATCTTTTGATGTACAATCTTGATGCCTCTTCATTAATTTACCCCAATTACAAAGTCACTATTCCTATTAATTATTCCATGATTATTTATAACTTCATTAGGGCCGGTATGTCCAGTCACTAAAGGCACTGGTCATTGGCATCTGCGACTAGAGGCCATGGTCAGTTTAATTCATCTGCAGACACACCTACACGGGGACCAACATCTGCCCTCTGTCCTCGGGGAGGTGGAAATACTGCCAAAAACTGACCAAAAATTGATCAGTTATTGGAACACAGAGCATTAAGAGAAATCAAAGAGGAGGAAGGTGTTAAAGACGAGCCAGGAGATGATGGAAACGCACTTAGTGATATGTCTCTAAAGTGGTTACTCCAGGCAGAAGTCCAATCTTCTCCGAGCTCAGTAATACTGTGATAATTGACAGAAAGTGTCTATTAATGAATTAGGAACATATTGTAGGGAAAATGATCAGAACTGGCCTGATACTCGGCTCCAACAGTACATTAGAAGCTCTAGAAGTATAAAAAATACATGGAATTTGTACTTTAAACATTGGCGTGCAAGTTACTGTCTTGTCTTTGTAGCACAAATGGCAAAATGAAGTGCCTAATAGAAAAAAAATATTATGAATAAAATCTTAACCCCTACTGCATTTGATCATGTATCAGAAATAAACTGAATAATTTTTATTGTTACTCCTGATTTTGATCTTGTCTCCAAGTTTATTTTTCTTTTATATTCTCAATTTCCCAAAGTTCAGTATATAATAAGTTTATATCATTTCTTTTAGTTATTGATACTGTTCTTATTTCGAGAAATTGATATCACTTTGGTCTCTTGGCACTTTTCTATTTCACATTTTGACATTTAATTGATGAAGTTATACGTATTACAACACAGGGGAAAAGTATAGAAATAATGAACATTTTGAGAAACATATATTTGAATGCAAACACTTTAAGGCAGTACAAAAATTATGACTTACAGTTAAACCTGTGCAAATGGTGCTACTATGAAATGAGCCGCGCCATGAGAAAACCAACATAGTGGGTTTGCGACCAGCTTGGATCCAGACCAGCCTGCGCATCCGCGCAGTCTGGTCAGGATCCATGCCGTTCGCTTTCAAAATCTATTGCCATTAGAGAAACTGTTAGCGAACAGCATGGATCCATCCGCGCAGTCTGGTCTGGATCCATGCTGGTCGCAAAGCCACTATGTTGATTTTCTTATGGTGTGGCTGAAATGTGTTTGAAGTTCATTATTTTCCCTTTCCATTTCTCCATGGATAGTGAATTTACCTGTGTTGGAAGACCACTTGTCAACAAAGACCACTTTTTATTTCCCAAGCAGGGTCTTAACAGAAAGGTTTTACTGTAACTGAAAACTCAGAATATCAGATAAACAGTTGTTGAAATTTAAGAGCAATATAGTTAATATTGCACTGGCCTCTGTATCATATGCCAAAAAAAACATAACTTTTAGGTGTCAGGAAATAAATGCTATATTTCTTAAGAAAGCTTTGAAACATAATCACTGACAGACTATATGTTATGTTATAATTATAAATATCTATATTTAATGGACGTTAAATATGTATTCCATCATGGTGTATTAGTCAAGACAGTAGTAAAGTTTTTATTGCCATCACGGCCTGGTTCAATTCCCGATTCAGGCATCGTTTTGTTCTTGATTTGTCATTTTTATGATAGCTTAGAAACAAAAACTCATATTCTAATGTTCATAATGTGACCAAACTTCAGTTTTTAGAAAAATCATTTTTAGCCAAAATCTTGAGGTCATTGCCTTTCAATCAAATTGATAAATTGATTTTGCTTTTAAATGATTTTAGTTAAACAATGTAAATAACTTTTAATGTATAGATTCTGTGACTGCTGTTGAAATAAGGTGATATCATAATTGTACCATTATCCAACATACGTATACAAATGTATTCTAACTTGGTTATTATTAGTGAATGCGAATATTTTCCGCAGTAATGTAAAAGTCAGATTACATAACAAGGACAGAGCGCCCCTGTGAAAAAGGTTCATGAACTTCATGAATTTGTGAATTATCAAAAAAGTTCATTAACTACAAGGAAAAGTTCACTAACTTAAATTCATGAAGTCTAAGTTCAATAATATTACTTTCATTTCATGAACTTGTAAATGTAGTTCATGAACATTTCAGAAAATCCATTAAATAATTTAAAGGTGCAAAATAAAGACAAATGAGTAGACATAAATCTTAAAAAAAGACTACACATTTTGTAATATAGTACTAAACATTATGATAGCCGTGTAATATTCCCTTGAAATCAACACAAAAACAGAGAAACAAATGATTGTTTCTGTATTTTCTTAGACTGACATGGGGGGTCATTTTGTCCTACTTTCATGTTTATCGTTTTTTCGTAATAGGTCGGAAATTCTTCGGGATCACATGATTTTAAAATTGTTTCAAACGAATATCCGTTTAAAGACACGCGACAAAATAACTGTATTTCCATGATGGTAATTATACACAACTTGCACGAAAAATATGAAATGTACAAAATTTATGTTTAAAATTGACAGTGACATATATTAGGCCAAGACAATGTGTTTGTCTAAAATCTTATTAAATTATAATGTAGCCATATGTACATAAATCAGTGTATTTAGGTAAATTTCAATCACATTTTGTTTCGGTAGTGTAAGACAGTTATTTATTTATATTCTTAAAACTATACTGAAAAGAGATTAACTGAAAAAGTTTGCAGACGAAGTTGTAAAAACACTTTTATTCGGAAAGGGCCTGAATTGTCCACCCGCAAACTTGTAGTATAGCTGTTTATTACCTGTATTATAAGAATGATTTTCACGAAGGTTTTGTGAGTTACAAAATTGTTGAATTCCATGTGCTAAGTTGGTAAAAATCACGTTATCGTTTGGGCATAATTTTGCATCTATTTATAAATTATAGCCTTGTTTCGGAGGATTCTTCCGAAAAAATCCGAAGATGCTCGACGGGTTCGTAAGCAGTCAGAAAACATACTTTCGGTTTGACATAGGCAACATTTTTTGTTTATTTGTTAGTTATTCTTGAACATATTCATGACTATTTGGTCAGATCCGATACAGCCTCTGCGAAAATCTGTTCTAGAAATCAGTACAGTTCTAGAACTGTTTCCGAACGTAACAGAACAGTACTAGAAGTGTTCCATAACTCAGTTCTAGAACAATTACTATAGAACTGTTCTGGAACATTTTATTGTACAAATCAAGAACATTTGCAGAACAATATTTGGTTCTAAAAGTGTTCTTAAAATGTCCAAAATAAATTCATGACCTATTCTGTGATTTACAAGTTCTACAAATGTTCCAGAACTTATTTGTAGAACATTTTTAGAACATTTCAAGGAAATATCAATTTCTTCAAATGTTCTGCAAATGTTCCGAAACAGAATTCTAGAAGATTTTGTCAAATCAAGTTCTGCATATGTTCTAGAAACGATCTGCAACAGAATTCCAGTACACTTTTAGAACAGTTAAGGGATTTGTGTTCTTCAAATGTTCTATACAATAATTGTTACACAAAAATTAAAAAAAACCTGTATAACTTTAACTTCTGAACTGTTCATTCATTAAACATAAAACTTAGGTTTATTACCTTTTACAATAAATGAATAACTTCATGAACTTTTCATTAATGTTCATGAACATTAAATTCATTATGTCACATGATCAGTTTCCATTATTTTGTTGCATGCTGGGAAATTTTTTGCACATGTGATTCAGCAACTTTTGAGAAGTTTGTGCAGCAAATAAGAAGGAAATAACTATCATACTACAGTTAGGAATTGTTTAAAAGGAACATGAGCATACTGAAAATCAAATATGTAACTATGTAGGCATAGGAAATAGAGATCAATATAATTACACCTTTACTAATCCTACCAGGTGTTCTGTATTACAAAAGTGGATCTATTGTGACATTTTGATACAAACAAAACTGTATTATCTGCACTATTATTTACCTACTGGTACTTCGTTTTATTATTGGCTTGTTAAAAGTTAATTTTTTACCATATGTAAGTTGACAGAATCATAGGAACCATGTCTTGAGGGGTAAATCAAACACAAATGAATAAATCCTTAATGATTTTGTTGTGCAAAAAGTATGGATTGTGTCTTAAACAGTTTTCATTTTCCACTCAATTGTGTAATTGCAAGGGAAGTAAACTAATAGATCTCTACTTATAAGTACTAGCCAAGGCAAGAGTTGTCATTCTTTGTGGATCACAACTTTAAATTAAAAATTAAAACTTCTGTTATTGATATTAACAAAACTATCATAAACTTCACATTTGTGAAATCATTTTTGGTTATTTCAAGGACTTAGAAATTAATTTCTAGACTTTATTTAATGTAATTCTATCATTGAAAATTTTAGGGCCTATCTCTAAACTATGGTGTTGTCATAAATCATTCACTTTAAAAAAATAAAGTCTTTTTAAAATGTCACAAGTTTTTACGACCCTGAAGCAAATTAGTACATGCATCTGAATTTCAATCTTGAGATTTAAAAGTAAATTATGCATTGTTTAACTTACTGTTTTGTATTTTATACAGCAATTGTTTACTTCTTATTATGCTCGCAATCCCACCTCTAGTTTACTGTTTTACTCAACATGTCAATGAGGGAAGATCTGTCCCATTTAACGTTGTAGAACTGTTCTAGAACAATTGGTCAGAACAGTTCTAGAACATCTGTCCCTGAAATGTTATAGAACTGTTCTAGAACAACTGATAAAAAAAAAGTAACAGAACAGTTCTAGAACATTACAGGGACAGATTTGTCCCATTTAACGTTGTAGAACTGTTCTAGAACAATTGGTCAGAACAGTTCTAGAACATCTGTCCCTGAAATATTATAGAACTGTTCTAGAACAACTGATAAAAAAGGGTAACAGAACAGTTCTAGAACATTTCAGGGACAGATTTGTCTCATTTAACATAATAGAACTGTTCTTTAAATGTTCTAGAACTAATGAGCGCTGTTCTAGTACTGTTCTAGAGCACTTATTCTAGAACAATGTTAGTATAGTTCTAGAACTGTTCAAGATTATTTCGCAGGGGAGTGGGCCATATTTTCAGTAAATAGGAAGTCTCAGCTACAAACTCTGGTTTTCATATAATACTCGTTCGGGTTTTAGTAATGGACCTTTAAGAAATTCATGAACTTGAAAATGAAATTCAGATAATGATTGAAATTGTGATTCAGGAACAACAGGGTTATAACCCTGTAAAAAATGTTCTGGAACTAGTATTAAGTTCTTGAACATTCAAGAACTTCTGAAGAACTTTAAGAACAGTTCTTGAACAAGCATAACAGTTCTTAGGCTGTGATTCTAGAACAATGGTAGTTTTTGAACATTGGTTCAAAAACTGCAGAAGTTCAAGAACTTATAGAACTTCACCAGTTCCTGAACAGTAACTGTTGGTCTAGACTAAGACTAAGAACCAGAATTGTTCATGAACACAGGTTCATTAAAAGTACTAAAATTCAAAACCTTTTTCTAGTTCAGTGTAACCAGTTCTTGAACCCAATTGTGAGTTTCTGAACTATTCATTCATTAAACATAAAACTTAGGTTTATTACCTTTTACAATAAATGAATAAGTTCATGAACTTTTCACGAATGTTCATGAACATTAAATTCATAATGTCACATGATCATTTTCCATTATTTTATTGCATGCTGGGAAATTTTTTGCACGTGATTCAGCAATTTTTGAGAAGTTTTAGTAGCAAATAAGAAGGAAATAATTATCTTACTACAGTTAGGAATGGTTTAAAAGGAACAATGAGTGTACTGAAAATCAAATAAGTAATTATGGTGTTGTCATAAATTGTTCATTTTAAAAAAATAAAATCCTTTTAAAATGTCACAAGTTTTCATGACCCTGAAACAAAGCTAGTATCTGAATTTCAATCTTGAGATTAAAGTAAATTATACATTGTTTAACTTAATGTTTTGTATTTTATGCAGCAATTGTTTACTTCTTATCATGCTCCCAATCTATGGCGTACCATTTGGGTCGAAAGTTTCCAGGCACCACAGGTAGTAATAAAATTATACCTGCAGGTATAAATTTACAACCGCGGGTATAAATTGGAAATGTACCCGCGGGTATAAAAATTGTACCCGCAGGTACAATTTTATACCTGCAGGTATAATTTTATACCCACAGGTATAAAAGTTGTACCCGCGGGTATAAGATTGTACCCGCAGGTATAAAATTATACCCACAGGTACAAAATTATACCCGCAGGTATAAAAATTATACCTATGGGTAAAAAAATTATACCTGCGGGTATAATTTTATACCAGTAGGTATAATTTTATACCCACAGGTATACTTTTATACCCGCGGGTACAGTTTTATACCTGCGGGTATAATTTTTATACCCGCAGGTATAATTTTGTACCTGCGGGTACAATTTTATACCTGCGGGTACAAAATTATACCCCATACCCGTGGGTATAATTTTGTACCTGCGGATACAATTTTATACCAGCGGGTACAAAATTATACCCGCGGGTACATTTCCAATTTATACCCGCAGATATAATTTTATTACTACCTGTGGTATCTGGAATCTTTCGACCCAAATGGTACGCCATACCCAATCCCACTCTAGTTTACTGTTTTACTCAACATGTCATTTGTTGAGGGTGGAAAATGTCATTGTCACAGTGACTCAGCAGAGACAAAAAAACAGTCTCTGGCAAAGCTGACTGAAAAACACTGACCTACAGGATTTATTTTCAATTCATGAACAAGTTAATGAATATTGAGTTCATGAAAATCAAAATTTATGTTTCATGAATTTCAATATTCCTGAGAATCAAAATTTATGTTTCATGAATTTCAATATTCATGAACTTGTTCATGTATTATTTTTAAGTTAATGAATATCGAAATTCATGAAACATAAATTTTGATTCTCATGAATATTTATTCATGAACTATTTCATGAATTTGTTCATGAACCTTTTTCACAGGGGCGGGAAACTATTGTTAACTGTAAATAAATAAAGAACACGATACAATAGTTTTGCATTCAGCCCTCAATAAGTAAAATTTAAGGATAATCTGTTATGTTTTATCTGTCTTCTGTCTGGTATTATAACATCTATTACATGTCTAAAGATAAAAGTTTCCAAATAGTGATCAATAGATCTTTAGATTCTCAAACACGTCATTATGAGAGATCGAGTTAACAAATTACTCTTTCATCGGAGCTTATTACCACTCATCATTCCTGTAATCATAAAGCATCTCAGACCTCAACGATGTTCTCAGATATGCAAATGTCCCGTTTTCCTAAAAATGACGAAAAATTGGGTGAAATCGTATTATGAATTCTGGGAATGAATCTTTCTTGGAAGTTGCACGCCTATGACTCTGCTTGTCATTTTTGTAATATTAATTTGCTGTGTTAATTCAATGTCGCAGAAGTTGACCGAGGGTGCATAGATCCCTAATTGAAGAAAATGTGACTCACATAGAAGATTCCGTGTGAAAAGGTCATATAGAGAACGGTTTATTTCGCAGAAAATACAATTAATTTTGTATTGACTTAATCTCTGATACATGTTTTAATCTTGCAAGAACATGCAGGAATATAATGCAGTCCATGTAATCTATTGACAAAATCTAATCTCCTGCTAAAAAGATGAACCCTTGATGAGACCCTACTCAATTTTCGGAGAGGAGAATTTTACCCTATTGAGGGGAGATTTTTACCCCATTGACGCAAACTTCTCAGAAAGGAAAATGGAATAAGTGTGGTACTAAACAGTTCACTTGTTAATTTGTTTGATTTCTTTGTCTGTCTGTCTGGTTAGCTGTCTGGCGCCTGTCTTAAACTTGGTTTCTGTCAATGAAAAGAAAACAACAACATAACATTGCGTTAGTATAGTATAATTAAATTTGTAAGCAGCGATGGTGCATTAGTTTCATATGGATTTAAATGTCATATTTTAATAGTATTTCAGTTATTTAATGGTGGTCAATATTATCTAATCACCAGTTTTTTTCTGGATTCTGTACCGCAGTACTGAATTATTATTCTGACAACTTCTCCACATGAATTAGAGGCAGAGTATTAAACTGATTTCATAAACATAAACTAAAAACATCCTCAGTAATATAACGCAACTTGATCATGTAGTGCTGAGAGAAAATTTAAGGTCACAAAAATCTAGATTATTCATGGCCTTCATTGTTTTATCAACTATTCATGAAACTGGTGTGGAAAATGCATCGTCATGTCACATCAAAGACAAAAAAAAGATACAATTTTATTTCAGAATTCCTTGATGGCTCTGCAGCATTAATAAAATCATCACTGTGGACCTCTGGTTTTAAATGTTAAGGGATTTGCTTGATTGCTGTTATGTTCCGATGTCCTCTGGGTTTTATGTTTTGCATTTCAGTTCATTATTGTCATCAGTATTTCTAGCACCACATTCAGTATTGTACGACTATAACAGAAACAACAGAGAACTTTCCTGGTACACTGGTTATAACCACAGGATCTTGAAGCTCAGAGTTTGGGGGACCAGTCTAAAAAAATGCAGCTTTGATTGGTTGGTCATGAACTCAGCCCTGAAATTGACCAATGGCTGCGTGTTAGTGTCATAGACTGATCTGCAATCTCAGGAATCCACTTAAGAAAACATTTTATGTTGTTGTCATATGTATGTCTTCTTTTTGTTCTGGTGCCAAAGTTAACTAGCTGCAAATAGAAAGAATTATATAACACTGCATTGAGAAATATAAAAAACGTGACACATGTTATTTCCACCACCCAGGCTTAGATATCTCATCATCCCCCACCCCCACCTCGATAAAAAAGCAAAAGAAAAATTTTAGTACAGATTGAATTATAGGCCTGTGGGGTTTTTTTGGACAAAAAATCTGAATTTAAAAGAAGAAATAATTTATTACCCCTCAAAGAAATTGGAGATTCAATGATGAAAATTAATGCAATACAAATTATACCGTCTCATGAAATATTGGTTTTGAATATTCGCTTTGAAATTTCAAAACTTGATTATGTGCCACCAAGGCGCTTCCATTCCATTCACTGCGATCCTGTTTTTTTTTTCGTTCTCTCATATTTTTTCTCCCATAATAGCATGAATTTATGGATGATTGTGAAATGACGCTTTCTTAACAAGATAATCACTGCATCTCATCAATACATGGAATACCAAAAATTGTTTATTTCGTGGTATTAGCATGCATGCACTTTACATGTTTCGCGCCGGTAAAATGTGCACTATTTCGGGAATCGTTAAAGCGTCGTCAATTGCATGCTTATACTCATCGTGTACCACATAATGCCAAATTTTGAGCAGTTTTTTATGGAGATTATAGGGAGTGTTGAGATGTTTTCGCAAACAAAGTACCAATCACGGCATTATGGGTAGACGTTAATCTATATGAAGAATCATATTTTGGAGAGAAGTTCAGAAACAATGCAAATGGTACGACCAGTATACTCTTTGTTTTCTCAGTGTCATTGTGAATCCAGACTTAAAATGTTTGTGCAGTCTTACGCAAAACAAGGTGACCTCTGAGGCAGAGTGGTTAAGGTTCAGTTGACTGGTTCCAAAATGCATTTGGGGTGAAGATTTTTTCATAGAAGTCATCCAGCAGGCTTAGAGAATGTCGGTGGTTCTACCCAGGTGACCGTCCATGTCTGAAATACTGCACAGAAGCTGGAAAAGTCACCATAAAACCTAAACTGTTCTGATTTTATTCTAAACCCAATAACAAAAAAAAAAAAAAAATACAAGTACTTTATTTAAAAACATTAGTTCCTAAACTTGTATGACAGCAGATTGGTGAAGGAAGTGGTATCAGTCATAAAAATTAGAGATTCTACAATGAAAAATAATACAATAAAAAGTCCCATGAAATACTGATTTTGAGTTGACAATTTGAATTTTTACAAAAATTTATTATTAATACTGAGGCCACTTTCATTGCATTTGAAACAGTTTTTTCCTCTTCAGCTCCTTCCCTATCCTTTTGCTCCAATTGTTGCATATTATGGAAAAATATGAGATAAACATAATAATAGTGGATCTTCTGGATAAATGAAATTTCAAAAATTATTACTCATTGGTATTAGCTGCTGCATGTTACATGAACATTTTTTAAGGGAAATTTTTATTGACAATATAGCATGCCTAGCTGTTCTCAGTTTGTATCCAATGTGATGCCAAATTCTGAGAATTTTTATTAGGTAGTATTGAGATATTTTCACCTGTATTACTATGTAAAAGGGTTTTTTATGTATACCTCATACACAGTTCCAACTTCAGCCTTATAATATATCTATTAACAAATGTATGTACCATATTTATTACTTTTTGCTGACAATGACAGACAATTTGAAAATTATCAAAATTGTTGCTTTGTCTCACTAGTAATGCTTTTGCAGTAATATTAAAGACTTTTTCTGGGAAAACTTTAACAGACATGAAATTCCTCTCCGATAGCATACAGGCTGGAGAAACTACTGATAGTATGCATTTCTGAGAAACAAAGGCTTGTTGGTTGTCAAGTGTGTTTATTTGGAGAGAATGAGACTGTTGCTATTATAGCAATTTGTGTTTTCATACATTATCTACAAAAACTTACATAATAAATCTTTGTTGTTTTTACTTGTGAAATTCTCCGCTAATGAGGGAATAGGGAGCAAATGACAGAATCTGTCAGCATATTAATTTGCTGTTATTCCTGGAGAAATTTTTTGCCTGTAGGTTTTTTTTTGTTGACGAAAACTCCACGCCTCACGCCACTCTGAAAGGCATATTCTTTTGACGCCTTGATATTTTTTACAAGAATATCTTTTATTACCCATGTCAGTTACTGAACATGAAAACGCAATCATTTGTAACATTTCAACTCTTTAAGGGGGTTCCTGCAAATTACTGGCATCCACTTCAGAATATTTTGCCAACCCCTTTTTGCTGCCAATCATTTTTAATCTACCGAATTCTTTCTTCTTCTTCCATAAACTGAAAACATACGCATGTTCTGAAATACTTAAAAACCTATACTTTTCATGAACTAAATTAATGATATAGTCTCTTAGAGCAGAAAAAAATAGAGGGGAAAAGTTAGAAATGGATGTTGTATCGATATTGTAAATTCCATTCGTAGAGTCGCGTGTGTTTACATTTAATTTGAAAGTTTTTCACATTTTCGAGTGGTAATGAGATTTCTACATGAGCGGTGATGTGTTATCCGAGCCTTGAAATTACAGTTACATCAAAATTGACAATATTTCTTCAAGGTCTTTTTCTGGGTTGGTAGGAAACAGTATTAAAGACATTGTAACCATCCTGAATGTTGAAGAAATAAGTTAATATATACTTCATTTTATGTGTAAAATGAGATTTGCCAGCCAAATTGGGAAAAAAACTGAGGAAGTTTTTTAAGGTAAGATTGATACATTTTTCAGTTTAATTACTTTATTGAAACAATATTCATTATACTCAGACACTATATTGATGCATTTTTCAGTACATTACTGTTGATGCATATTACAATATAATTACTATACAATATATTGATTAAATATGACACTTTGGAATGACTTTATTGATACATATATAACAGTTTAATAATTACAATATTGATGCATTTTTCAGTGTAATTCCTTTATTATGGTACTTCTTTATGACTTTACAAAACTCACTAACCTGCCAATGCAGGTAAAATCCTGAATGAATAAAATGCACTTAATTTGTTTTCATAATCTTATTATACGAATTTTGTAATTCCGCAGACAGTAAATTTTTAAAACAAAATAAAAGGCTCAATGCAAAACTAGTCTATATTTATATAGAAATAGAAGCAGATAGACTAGTTTCGCGTTGAGCCCGCTGGTTTAATAAAAATGTAGATCTGACTCTTCAGCTATTGAAGGTAAGTATTTAGGCAGGATTAAGGCTGTACAGTGCTCAAGTACAACCACAATAACTGACTTTTGAAAGAGTGGGAAATTGTCATCTGCACCAACAAAAGTGTTCAAATTAATTTTCATATATGAACAACCGAAATTCTACAAATCATAGAATAAATAAAATGAAACAATTTCTTTTTTTTTTAAAACAAATATATCATAAATGGCTTTAAAAAGTATTCAAAAAATGGCATCATTTACAGCATCAGCATCATCGTTCCTACACCCCAGGGGAATATTTTTTCCAGCACCAGTGAAAACACCGGAAACTCCTGTCTGGTACGCAAGAAAATTTCCTGAATCACAATATACCTCAATTAATCATAACCTGAGTATAAATTTTCTGATCATATATTTTACTTATCTTTTCCCTTGAAATTACATTCCACTAAACTCTGATTTTCATGACAGTTGTATAATATTTATATCTTATTGTTATTAATACAGATAAAGATAGCGGTGTTATTAATGATGCAATTTTATCGAGGTTAGAACTCAGTAGGATATATCATCAAAACTGGGAAATAAAATTTGTAATCCTTCAGTCCTTTACCCCCAAAATCAATAGCAATAGTTTAGTACCAGTCTGTATTTATATGACAAATCCATCATTTTTATTCCATAGATTGTTTGTTTTCCTGTTTTTGTTCAATGCAATGTCACATTGACACTTCTGTTGGTCTGCCAGCCAAAGCTGCAATGCCTGCAATGCACCACTGGGCATTAACAGGCAATAATATTAAATCATATTTTTTTTATTTCAGTTAGAACACATTAGTCTGGACATAAATTTGTTGATAGAAAAATGAAATTGGAATCATTGGCTGTTGGGATTATAATTTGTTGATTGACCTTTAGCCTGCTGGCGCCAGCAAGTGATTTTGCCTTTGCAAATGAGTGCAGACCAAGATCAGCCTGCACAGTTTGCACTGTTTGCTATTCAGTTAGTAAATTTTCAGTGAACACCCCTTTGAATAATAAATGGTACTGCCAAAATTGAAAGATAGGCCAGTCCATTTTAGAAATGTAGCAGGGTAAAAGAAATTAAAACAAATCAGTGAAAATTAGTCTGCCACAATTAACAATGATTCCACAATATTTTGGATATAGAGAGGACCACTAAATTTATGCCTACACTAATGTATTCTGACTGAAATCAAAAATATGATATAATTTTAATGCCTGTTAATACCCGGAGGTGCATTGCAGCTTTAGCTGGCAGACCAACAGAAGTGTCAGTGTGACATCGCATTGAACAAAAACAAGAAAACAAACAATCTATGGAATAAAAATGATGGATTTGTCATATAAATACAGGCTGGTACTAAACTATTGCTACTGATTTTTTTGTCGGGGGTGGGGGGATAGGACTGAAAGATCACACAATTCAGCTGGACACTTCCACACATGAAATCTTTTGACATGTCTGAAGATGCTCAAACCGTAGACAGTAAGGAGTAAGAGATTTGATTTATTTTTAGAATGACAGAACAGTCCCAAATGAAACACTGACAGATGTCTTCACTTTTGTTAAAATACGAAATTGTTTCGTCATGTTCATGTCGTGTTAATACTACTTTGCTGGGAAAACTTGTGGCACCAGCTGAGGAGCTATTCCCGATTATAAGCTGTGTTAGTAAAGGTAGGTACACGCCCAAACGGTATCTCTTTCTCTTTCAAGCCTCAGCTGTAGGACTTCTTCACAATTATAATGGGTATACAGTGGTAATAACGTTTAGTTTAGTCTTCTCCTCGAAAAGCAGCCGAATAAACAGTGTATTCTATTACATTGTATTTGAATGAATTCATCTCACGTAACTTTGAATAACATCAATATCACCACAGCAACTGTATTTGTCTTTTTTGACATAGAAAGAAAAAAGTTTTTTTCCACACGATGAAATTGCAAGATGATGAACTGACGTAACTAAATTTGTAGAAGTCGGCAATTTAATCTTCAGCAATATTTTTCAAAATGGTGTATGTTTCTATCTTGTCATTTTCTTTAATATAAGCTTCTTTATCAGCATTGAATTATTTGTATTATCGAGACGAAATCATTTAAAGTAAGAATGGAAATTGTTAAAAAGCTAGACAGATGATTTTCATCTAATAGATAATAACATATGATTTCGTGTTAGATGGTACGGTAGCATTTAACTGACACTATTATATGACATCCGGAGAACTTTGTTGCAACACATAACAATAAAAAATGCATCCGCCACAGGACATATATGTGTTTTGTTTTAATGAACTGCCAGGAAAACAGTCTATTGGAAATTAAAATTTTTCAGGTTTTTGTTGTCTCTGGTAGTGTTTTATTACTATTTGGTTATTTAAGAGAGAATGGATCCAAACAATAAGACAATAATGATCTGTCATATGAATTGCCAGCTATCAAATAAATGTTATGACTCCACTAGCCATTATCCATTCCTCCTTTCTCTCAGATAATACCAGAAGCTTTTAATATGACAGTAGAAGACAGAAATTATTGTTGGTTTCTGGTGCATGCTGCATTTCTTTTCTTTTCTTCTCTTTTTTCTTTTTTTGTTATTTCTCCAAAATTCTATTAACTGCAGTCTGTTAAATCCAAGATGTCCTGAAAAAGTACAAACATTTTTTTTTCCGAATATAATTACTTCTTCTGAGATGATCATTTGAAATAGTACAGATATCCCCCATTATATTTTTGTCCTAATAAAAAGAACACACTTGACTTATGTAAATATTCTGTCAGTATTCATGATTTTTGTTTGGTGAACAAACATTCATGGTTCAGAAAAGGCAGCATGTTAATGGGGGAGATTGCAAAAAGGGAGGTAATCACATTGATAATAATCCTGCAAATGATGGAAATGTAACAAAGGGGAGTAAACAAGTCAGATTGGTCTTATAAATGGGACAGTTGCTGCTAATGGGTGTAATTAAGTTACATGCTTAGTTTAACAGTGTTAAAATAGACTTTATGTGTTTTTTTTTCTACTTTTCAAGCTACATTGATATTATAATATATTCATTTTAAATTACCTACAACATTAAAGAGCATGAAATACTAATATAAATGGAGTGACTCATATAAGTAATTTCATAAATTGATTTCACAGTTGTAGGAGATTGGGTAGAAATTTGCTAAATATGATATACACTCTTTTAAGTGAATTTTAACAAGAGTGTATCAACAAAAAATAGTAAAGAAAAATGAAAACTCATAGTCAACTGATATTTTAATTTTAAATACTCTGCTCAAAATCTGATAGATTTTACATGCATCTTTGATTTAAAAAAAAATGTTTAGTCATGTTTCAGTGGCACATCAAGAGGTTTAAAATAATGTCAGGCTATAGAGCGGAGGGCCTTCTTAGGGTCATATGCCCACCATGGAAATGCATTTTTACCATTGATAAATACCACTATAGCGTACTGAATGAAACCCTGTAAGGGAATCTAACTGATACCTTAACTGCGGCCTAATTATAAACTCGTTGATTCTGTAGTAGCAGAGATTCTCATGGTTTTCCAATGATTACTGTTTCACAGTCCTGCTGCTTTTAGTGGCGGAGGTGCGATTATATCCTGTGTTATATTTGATTCCTCAAATTTACATTTGATAAATCTACAATAATTCTCATAGCTAGGACATGATAGATGCTTGTTAAATCTTGATTAATCGGATATCTTGCATTTTTAGGAGAGAACGAGCTGCAGACATCAGACGTCTTTGATACCTTCCTGAAAACCCTAGTAGATTATACTGCTGTAGAGTTTGATGGATGTCGGAATTTCTCTATAAACAGGTACTTAATGACAGCTATGTTTGATACATTTCTATGTAAATGTGTTTTTTTTCTGCATTTTTCTTTCTGATAAAAATGATACTTTGGGTAAATATTTTCTTTCCTTTTTTCTCTCTTTCTGAAGTTATATATAATAAATATTTTTATTACATGTTCTACAGTATATTACTGGAAATATTAGAGTGAAATTTATCAGGTATTTTCAGAGTGAAAAGTGAAAAATTATGTGTTTTATTATTTGAAAAAGGCTGTGAAACAGGTAAAATTTAGTCAGATTATGAAATAAAAAGGAAAATTTGTATAATTAATGTAATATCGGTTGTGCATAATGTATTTTCAGTAAGTGGCTATGCCACATGTAAAAATATTGCATATGATTTTCACTCAGATATTTCAGTCCCTTCACTGAAACAAACATATAGTTATGTTACTTTGATTGAAAAAATGTTAAGTCATGTTTTAGTTCAATATTTTATTGTATTTTGTTTCTTATCTTTTACAGCATCTTTTGTTTTATTTTCTTTGACATTTACCAAATATTTATGTGCTGCATTTTTATTGCAGCATTTGCACATTTGTTTCCAAGAATGTCTAGATGTCTGTGATAATTCTTAATCTATATTACTATTTTCTGTCTGTGAGGCATACTAAACTTTTGGACAAATTTTAATAACATCAGAGAAAATGAGAGTTTCATACTGTTATAAACTGGTGTTTTCTTTTGCAATTTTGAATGATTGAATACGCAGTAATTCGGTCTGTTTTGAGACAAATGGTGTCTCATGATTGTACTGGTAAGATGGAAGGTTACAGAACAAATACTAGCGTAAATAAATGCACAATTACAACATTTTAATTTTGGATATTGACGATAAGTACTTACCTTTTTATGATATATTCAAGAGTTTCATTAACCCTTACCCTGCTAAATTTATTCAATTTGGGCAATACCATTTATTATTCAAAGGGGTGTTCAACTGAATAGTGAATAGTGTAGACCATGATTTGAGCCTGCACTGGTTGCAAAGGCAGAATAAATTGCCGCCAGCAGGTTAAAGCTTTAATTTAAGTAGTTGGTGGAAGTTGCAATGTAGAGGGGAGGGGAAATGTGTCTGGGGGTCCTCCTCATTTAGAACTTTCATTTTGCTGCAGGAAAAGTAGTGGAGGCTTCAGACAGCTAAAGCAGGGGGAAATCACTGCCCCCTTAATAAAACCCCTGTATGGTATATGCAGTGTATATTGTAGCATGGCTATATTATTTTCACTGTTATGGAATTCAGGTTATGCATTCATGCATTCAAGAAAAGGTTGAAATTCTAGATTCAAGGCAGTATTTGAACAAATCTAGATGTTTCTAAAACACTTGTTATATAAACAAAATTTTATCTTTCAATATGTGCTTGCTTAGGTTCTAAATGATGAAAAATACCACATTTTGTTTATGAACAATATATTACATTTGACAATTCAAAAGACAAAATGATGGCCATTATATTTTGCCTCAGAGAATGTAAACTTTCATTAATATCATATTTGATATATGAATTGCACAGTGTGCTTCATTTATGGGCCATCCATAGAGAGATGACTGCACTTTGCTGTGCTGTAATGTACATCTGTCACAATATTTCTGCTTTTCTCAGTAAATGGGGGATGGCTGTAGGTTATGGCCAGAAAGTATCAAAAATTCCTATGTGATGGTTTATTGGTTTGATAGTTCTTGTTAAAATGTTGTGGAAATGCACTGTTGTAAAGTAGACTAGTAACTGCAGTAAGGCATCTGACTTATAACCAAGAAGTCACAGGTTCAGGTGGCAGATAAGGCTGTACTTCTTTACAGAGTCCTGAGAGCATTTTCACTGGCAACCATAATCTACACAGTCCTTTACTGAGAGTATTTTCACATGGAACTATAGTCTCCATAATCTGAGCATTTTGTCTTGGAAATCCTTTTAATTTGGAACCAGAGTTCCATTTAACTTAGGGCATTATTTCACCGTTTTACTTGGTGCATTTTCACTTGGAACCATAGTCTCTATAATTCTTTACTGTGAGCATTTCACTTGGAAACATCAGTGTAGTCTATGGTAACAAAAATTTAACTGAACACCACTTGCTCGTTCTATAGTGCATCCCACATACCAACGTAAGGTCCGAACTATCATTTTACTGAAATTCAATGTAGGGCAGAAATTGAGAGGTTCTATTATGAGTCATGTATCAATAAATAAATAATAACAATCAAACTATAGTTTCAAGTGAAAATCCTCATGGAAGAAGTCATATAGCTCAGTTAACATAATCATTTGTCTGTCAGAACTTTCTCTTCTACATGTGTATAGTGACTAGGTCAAATATGCTTATACATATCAAATACCATTTATATAACATCTACCAGACCATGGTGAGCAGTAGACCATAATTATGGCCTGTCTCTGGACAAAATACCCTGTGGACAGTATTTCACACACTGTCCTTGGCACAGACATTGTGCTTAATATCTTGCAACACAGATCAACTCCCAGTAGAGCATTACAAGAAAGATTTTTTTTGCCACAAAAAGGACTTTTTTTTAGAAATAATTCAGTTTGATTTAAATTTAAGATATTACTTCTTTTTTTTTTTTTTTAAATAATCAGGAATTTTATGTACCTATATAATAAAAAAAACAATGGATGTGTTTGAGTACATTAGCTGGTGGAACATCTTTGCTTTCATCTTGTTTTATTGAGTAGAATATTGTAGATAGTAAATTATAGGTTTCATCTTTTGACATCTACGCTCAATTATCTGCCGTTTTACTTGCATGCGAAAATGAGGTAATAATTAGCTATACTCATAATTCATGCACAAAATAGGTAACAGTATATGATATATTATCTAAATTAAGCATATGAAAATAATGTGATAAACACATATGAAATTTTCACATGCGTATCATATGTAATTATGTGTAAATAATCACTGAAAGAAGATGCCAAATTATTGTGAATCAGAACTTATTAAAAAAAGTTCAGTTTCAGTTTTATTTGCAATATCATAGCATTAAGTTACTCCCCTATAAAATCAGTCTGATTCTTTTGGGCCATTTTTTTTCATTAGCTATTTTATTCCACTTAATTGTCCTTAATTCATTCAAATTTAAAGCCCAAAACCAGTATTTATGTAATAAAACTTGGGATTTAAATTACTTTTTATGGCCTGTTTGTGAACCCATTGTTCATTTAATCATAAAATGTCCAAACACATTGTCATTATCTCTCAGTATCAGTAGCTTTCAAAATTGCATTGTGGGTAAAATCTGAATAAAAATGAAGCATCATGGGTAAAATACAGATGGAGCTGTCAATCAAATTTGGAATTATGGGATATCAGATTTGAAATGAGGTTAAACTTTAAAAGTCTGCTTTAAAGTAACACCATACCCATGTAAAGGTGCAGGTTAGAGTATCAAAAAAATAAAAAACTTGTTTTAGAACAAATACCAGATACCATATTTATTATACAGGAGCCCATGCTTTTTGGGAAAGGGCCTGCTATATTATGACACATTTTTGCTAATGTTGGAACTTATTTAAATGAGTCTTAATTAATTCATAAGGAAGTACATAAAAGTACTTTCCATGACATCTTTTCAGATTACGTAAAAAAAAATTATTAATTTGTTTAAGTGAATATTTTTTGTGATCCATTGATTTAAATATTCGGGTTTTTATCGTATTTATTATAACTGCTCTTGTTTGATGGATTTTCACAAAACTTCATGTTGTGATCAAAAATGTCACCAGAACTATATAATTTGACTTTTCATGAATTGCTAAGATGATTTTCACAAAGTTTGTTAAGTTATACAAGATATAATACACATTGATTTTTAGCTCACCTGAGCACGAAGTGCTCAAAGGTGAGCTTTAGTGATCACCCTGTGTCCGGCGTCCGTCGTCGTCCGTCGTCCGTCCGTCCGTCCGTCGTCCGCCCGTCGTAAACAATTTGACTGTTAACACTCTAAGGTCACATTTTGACCCAATCTAATGAAACTTGGTCAGAATTTTTACCCTCAAAAATCTTGGACGAGTTCGATATTGGGTCATCTGGGGTAAAAAACTAGGTCATCAGGTCAATCAAAGGAAAAGCTTGCTAACACTCTAGAGGTCACATTTTTGGCCCAATCTTAATGAAACTTGGTCAGAATGTTACCCTCAATAAAATCTTGGACGAGTTCGATATTGGGTCATCTGGGTTCAAAACTAGTCATCAGGTCAAATCAAAGGGAAAGCTTTTTAAAACACTCTAGAGGTCCACAATTTTGGCCCAATCTTAATGAAACTTGGTCAGGATGTTACCTCAATAAATCTTGGACGAGTTCGATATTGGGTCATCGGGGGTCAAAACTGGGTCACCAGGTCAAATCAAAGAAAAGCTTGTTAAACACTCTAGAGGTCACATTTTTGGCCCAATCTTAATGAAACTTGGTCAGAATGTTACCCTTAATAAAATCTTGGACAGTTCGATATTTGGTTATCTGGGATCATAAACTAGGTCACCGGGTCAAATCAAAGGAAAAGCTTGTTAACACTGTTGAAAGGCCGCATTTATGACTGTATCTTCATGAACTTGGTCAGATTGTTAATATTGATGACTTAAGGTCCAGTTTGAATCTGGGTCATGTAGATAAAAACTAGGTCACCAAGCCAAATCAAATGAAAAGCTAGTTTACACTAGAGGCCACATTTATGACCATACCTTAATGAAACTTGGTCAAATCTTGATGATCTATAGCTCAAGTTCAATCTGGGTAGGTGGGTCAAAAACTAGGTCACTAGGTCATATCAAAGGAAAAGCTTGTTAACACTCTAGAGGCACATTTATGACAAATATCTTCTGAAACTTAGTCAAATGTTAATAACATTATGATTTTTTAGGGCCATTTTTGAATCTGGGTCATGTCGGGTCAAAAACTAGTCACCGGTCAAATCAAAGGAAAAGCTAATTAACACTGTAGAGGCCACGTTTATGACCATATCTTAATGAAACTTAGTAGAAATGTTATCTTGATAATCTTAGTCAAGTTTAAATCTGGTCAGATGGAGTCAAAACTAGGTCACGAGGTCATATCAAAGGAAAAGCTTGTTAACACTCTAGAGGGCCACATTTTTGACTATATCTCATGAACTTATCGAATGGTTAACTTGAAGGTCTTTTAGGTCAAGTTCGAATCTGGGTCATGTCGGGTCAAAAAAAACTAGTCAGGGGGTCAAATAAAAGGAATAGTTAGTTAACTTTAGAGGCCACATTTATGACCTTATCTTAATAAACACTTGGTCTAATGTTAATCTTGATGATCTATAGTCAAGTTTAAATCTGGCAGTGTGTTAAAAATTTAGTCACTTGGTCAAATCAAAGGAAAAGCTTGTTAAGACTCTAGAGGCCAGATTTATGACTGTATCTTCATGAAACTTAATCAGAATGTTAATCTTGATGATCTTTAGGTCAAGTTCGAATCTGGGTCATGTGGGGGCAAAAACTAGGTCACCGGGTCAAATCAAAGGAAAAGCTAGTTAACACTTTAGAGGCTACATTTATGACCATATCTTAATGAAACTTGGTCAGAATGTTGATCTTGATGATCATTAGGTCAATAGGTCAGGTGAGCGATACAGGGCCTTCATGGCCCTCTTGTTATCAGTTATAAGAGTAAATATGGTACAATATCTCTCTTTGTATGTATTCTTTGACTTTATTTGTACTTTTACTGGCTACTGAATTGACCAAAAGTCCATAAAAATGGACATAACCTGCTTTAATAGCCTTCTTGGATTATCATAACAGAAGACTAGACCATTTTATGATTGGCATTAAATGTCATTCTTCACAGATTTGAGACTTAATTTGACAAGAAAATGGAGAAAACAGTAAATTTTTATGGCTTTTTTTTCTGGCTATTAATAATCTGATATGGATTTAATAACTTTAATCTGCCCCAAAATCACATATCACTGTACACCGGATTATTTGGGCATGTAACTCAGATGTATCTTATTTGCATTTAACTGAGCAATAATTTTGTTCAGTAGCTGGAATAATTTCCTAATTTAAAGGGGCATGCCAGATGTATGAAAATTAAAATAGTACTTCCACTGAAAAATGTTTTTTTTCTCTCTGTAAATGCACTAGCTGCACGATCACAATTAAAAAAAAAGATAATTTGTATTCCGAATTTTAAAGAATCAAAAGATCTATACATATCACAAAACTTTGCAATGCTTGAAGAAAAGTGAGTTTTGTGGGCATTAAAAAAGAAGCACCTCCCTAAAAGAACCTGCTTTACAGTAAAACAGTAAAAAAGGGTATTTTTCGTATTCTTTTATTAACTGCCACAGTATCCTTTAATATAACTGGCAGATCTGCAATGATAAACTTCTGCCTGAAATTGACCATTGTGTTTGTCACACCAACAGTGGACACCTTTGTTCTGCCTAGAGCCGCTATGATAGAACATGGGCTTAATCAGTTTCTTGCGGAAGCTTTATCTTAATAAAATCAATTGAAAATTTAGATGATTTAAGATTGTAAAATAATATTCAGATAAAGTTGCTCTTATATTTGCACATGTTTAAATTGTAATAAAGAGTTTTTGTTCAAATAAAATAAATCTAGATTACAGAATGATGAAACACAGTTGTAATTGCTTCAAAATTTAATCATTAATGCTGTATTGCCTAAGATGTATGATAATTGTAGCAGTCTTAAGTACAAAGAAATAGTGAAAAGTGAAAATAAAGTTAGGAGTCTATAGCTTTTGGGTAAATCTGCTGCAATAAAGGACCATGTGAAGAACCCCAAGCAGCTTTAACAACATTATTGCTGACATGAAAAAACTCAAGCTGCATGTATAGTACACAGGAGAAAGCTCTGAATGCTATTAAAATTTTATATAATTATGTTTCTTTTCTTCTTAAAATGAAGGTAATTATAGCCAAGGAAGATCAAGTCAAAATATGTCAGAAAAATGATAAAAAAGATATCTAGTATATAGCCAGACTGACAGTTACTTATATAATGACCAGAGGAACTATGGGATGCTAAATTTATACTTGCTCGACAGACAGTGGCTGCTATATTTAGTGATATATGTAGTCTAAAAATAGCAAGTCTGTCATTTGGTAGTATTAAAAATCTATAAGAAGATCACTGTAAAAGCTTAGATGATGCAACCAAGCAAGATAGTGCAGACTTAGTTTGTATAGCTACTTTGTAAACATATATACCATCAATAAAATTTGTCAGAACTGAAATAAATTTCTGATAAAATAACATCATAAGGACATTTTTTTAAATCACTTATTCCAGTTGAACATAACTGACACACCTCTGTTCTGCTTCTTTACGTTAAATGTTACTGTGTCAGAATTCCCCAATGATGTATTGTCAATGTATACGGCATATGTATATCCTAACTTAAGTAAATTAGACAGTGAGTTTAAAAATAGCTTCAAAGGAAACATGCCAAAGCCGACTTTTTTATCGGCACATCTTCCTGGAAAAATGACAGATCATTCGTGCTCATTCCCCTATATGAAAGTATGATATATTGTCCTTAGATTTTAATGCAGTTATGGACAATGATGCTGACTAGTAAGTGTTCTTTAATCTTGGTAATATTTTAATCAAATCAAGATCCAGTTATTTTGAAAATATATTTCAGGTCTAGACTCCCAAATATTATCAACTGAAATTCTATTTCTGGATAAATTATGTCTGCAGAAATGCTTGGGTCTACTTGAATACCTCTAGAATGGAACTTGCAATGAACCATAGAGCAAATATTTGGTAATTTTAACAAATGGATGTCTGAAAGATGTTTTTTTGGAGAGACCAGTATTTTTAAATTGTCATTTTAGAATCATATGGGCTCATATCTAAATGAAATTAGAAGACAGATGAGCCCTTGTGGTTCTGATATGACATTTGAGCCGCGCCATGGGAAAACCAACATAGTGGGTTTGCGACCAGCATGGATCCAGACCAGCCTGCGCATCCGCGCAGTCTGGTCAGGATCCATGCTGTTCGCTAACAGTTTCTCTAATTCCAATAGGCTTTAAAAGCGAACAGCATGGATCCTGACCAGACTGCGCGGATGCGCAGGCTGGTCTGGATCCATGCTGGTCGCAAACCCACTATGTTGGTTTTCCCATGGCACGGCTCATTTTTTCTGACAGAGATTAAAATGTCTGACAATGCCTCTGATAGTCTGATGCTATTTTATATTTTGTAATATTTGCAATATTTCTTTTCCTTGCTTTTTTTTCTTTTTCTTTTTGCAAAAAGAGTGACCCGCATATTGAAAATTCTTGTGAATATTGTAAGAGCATTTTCTCAAAATTATATACAACTACTAAAGGCACCTGTATAATGTCTGTTGTCTATGAAAGTGACTTGACAATTTTTATACTTAGTGTATTTTTAACTGTGTTTAGTTTTGAATTATTTTATGAAATTCCAACTTCGTTTTTCAAGACATAAATTTTATGAGAACTAAGGCGATTTGTTGTCTAGTGGTTAAGGTGTCAGTCACTGAGTCTGAGAGGTCATGGTTCAGGTCTTGGTAGGGCAACAACAGCATATCCTGCTACTTGGTACTGATTTTCCAGGATGTGGACTTGAAAATGATTCTTCCTAATCTGGCATGAATAAATAAGTGTGAACTTAAACAATATATTGTGCTTTTTTATGCAACTTTTCTTCTATGAAGTTTACTTTAAGTTCCAGTTACGTTTCAGCTTTGAATAATAACCTTGACTTATTCCAGGATTGTCATTTCAGGAAAGTTTTTTTTATATTTTTGATGGACATGATGTACTGTGATTGCTGCCTTTCCTATCTTTTCATGTCTCTATGGAGAGATACATCCGTCATAATTGAAAATAAATGTCATCCATATTGAAATCAATTTTCATTCCAACTGACAAACAATATGCTTCTGAAGTAAAACAGATTGATATCTGTATTCTGTCAATTAATTGCCAACAGTTGAAAATTAAACAACTGTATGAAATGGTCTAAATCAAAAAAAAGATCAACTGATAATTGATATTTGTGATTCCTACATCAATTTACTTGCTTCTTGAAAAATACTGCTGGGGTTACAAACTGTAATAGTAATTATTGTTGTTATCAATGAAATGGAATTTGATATTGTAGGAACATGTAGTTCATTTTGATGAGAAAATAGAAAGGTTGTAGAATCATGTAATATTATGTATAGTCATATATGCTTACATAGAATCTCATATGTTTAAGTCATGCACACATGCATGCTTTTGCCGAATTTCCTGTATATCAGGTCATGTATGATTATGCGAAGTGTCATGTGTGTATTATAAGTCATATGCATGCTTATGCAGAATTTTCTAAGTATGTGTACAGTCATGTGTGCTTACATATAATTTCATGGGTACAGTCATGTGTGCTTACATATAATTTCATGCATACAGTCATGTGTGCTTACGTATAATTTCATGCATACAGTCATGTGTGCTTACATATAATTTCATGCGTACAGTCATATGTGTGCTTACGTATAATTTCATGCATACAGTCATGTGTGCTTACATATAATTTCATGCGTACAGTCATGTGTGCTTACATATAATTTCATGCGTACAGTCATGTGTGCTTACATATAATTTCATGCATACAGTCATGTGTGCTTACATATAATATCATGTGTACAGTCATTATACTTTGACCTAAAATTTCATGAACAGCCATGTACATGCACTTATGCAGAATTTCATATGTGTACAGTCACATACTTTTATACAGAATTTCATATGTAAACAGTTCTGTACGCTTACATATAATTTTATATGTGTACAGAGCATGTGTAGAGTTTCAAAATGTGGCAGGTTGTTAAAACAATTTAAACTTAAACATTGTAAAGCCATAATCTGATGTTTTGAATAATTATACAGATTTACTTGTAGATAGCAATTTAACTGAATGTAATTAACAGTTTTTTTGTATATATGTAGTATTATATGTAGGAATTGATTAATTACACATACACCTATATGTACAAATATTGAAAACACAACCTCTACTGGTATAAAATTAAAAAAGAATTATTTCTATCATTTTGTCTTGTCTGGAGATACACTCATAGTATTTGTTGATTCAAATAGGTCTAGCTAAAGACCAATTAAAAAGGGCCATCTGTTAATTCCTAATGGAATTTATTATCTCCCTTTATGTTGAAAAATTTATGTCATTGGCATCAGTATGCACAGAGAACAAAAATTTCTTTTCCCCAAATTTCAGTCAGATCTTAGAAACACGAATCAAGTTTAATAATGTTCTTTTCCTTAGCTTCGAAAGTAGAAAATAGTGTTGCGATAAAAATTCAAATGGGCAGTTTACACTCTTTTCCCTTTCATTTGCACACTAAATTGCACCAAAATATCAATTATGTGTCATTATCCTTAAATCTTACCTTGTACAGTATTAATTTTAACTGCTGCAGGTAAATTAATTAACTGTGTGATACCTGTAATTTTGGTTTCTTACACCTGGGGCAATGATTGGTCAATACCAGCTTGTCACATCCAGGACTGCCCAAATCAACCAATGAAATCACTTAATATATCAATATTAGGTCTCACATCACTATTTACCAGACAGAAATTGCTTCCACAGAAAATGAAATTTTTCCAGAGATCCAGTTTATTTGATCAGGATTATATTTGTGTGTTAATTAGTTAACATTAGGATAGTAAGTGCAGAATTATATCTTAGACAATAGAACTAAAAATTAGATAATTGTCTTATTTTGTAATCTGGTGTGATATAAATGACTTTTTTTTCTCAGAGAAATCTCAGTTTTGGGAATAAAACATTGATTTGGGTAAGAAGTAAGTTGTGACAATTTTGTATATAAAAATGTAATATCTTAGATTCAATATCAGATGATTGTTTGGGTAAGTAGATAAAAAATAAATGAAGATATCAGTCATTTCTGTAATATTGACCAATAAGCGGTTAGAATTATGCCAGTCGAACTTCATCCAAACCAAACAAAATCTTGAATAGAATTAGGTTGACTGATGGAGTTGTAGATTAATTTTCTCCCATACAGACTATGAGACTAATGAACACTAAGTGAATAGCTTACCAGTCAGTAGTCGAAACTATTAACTGGCGAGCCATATTTGGACCTCAGGCAATAGTTTTGACTATTGACCAGCAAGCCATATTCGTGCATTGGGCGTAGATTTGACTCTTGACAGGCTAGCCATATTGAAATTTGGACCACAGGCAATAGTTTAGACTTTTAACCTTTAGCCTGCTGGCGGCAAGTGATTCTGCCTTTGTGACCAGTGCAGACCAAGATCAGCCTGCACATCCGTGCAGTCTGATCATGGTCCGCACTGTTCGCTATATATCCAGTCAGTAAATTTTCAGTGAACACCCCTTCGAATGATAAATGGTATTGCCCAAATTGAATGATGGACCAGTCCATTTTAGATATTTAGCAGGCTAAGGGTTAACTGAGAAGCCATTCAATAAATGTTTTATAACATGACATTAGGAATAAATTGTCATAATCTATAAGGTTTGACTTTAGCTTAAAAATTTTTAGTGTAGGACTATAGCAGCCAGTGTATATGAAAACTTTCCTTTTTGTTATTTTAAATGCTTATATTTTGTTTCAGTAATAGCTGTCCGCTTCTGTAATTTCTTTGTTAAAGGAAGAGTGTGAAACTTTTTGAATTGAGTAATTATGCTATTTGCATAATAAATCGAAAAGGTATTATACTGTGAAATCATTTAATTTCGTGGGCATGAAATTTTGTGGTTTTGGTCAAATGGGCATTTTACTTGTTCGTTGGGATTAAAATTCGTGGATTGACTCAACAACGAAATCCACGAAAATTAGTTCCCCACGAATATTAATGATTTCTCAGTAATGCATCTAATTGACCATTTGTTGTACTTTGGGATGATGAAACTTATCTAAAAAGGTAACAGCACTGGAACAAAGGGGAACAATGTTTTTTTGTGTTCAAGTATTGTTATTTTTTGATCTTATTACAGTTTCTCTGCAAAAGTAATTGCCTGTCAAAACACTGACTGGTGTCTGAACTTTAACATGGTTTTTGACACCAGTCCAGGGCAGCTCTTCATAATGGAGGTGTAAATTGGTAAAGAACCAGTCTGAAAATGTTATAGCAACAAGAAATAGAATTACAAGGTGTCAAAATAAAACTAGGCAATGATGCTTCTACCAGACTTGTTGGAAACTTAGACAAGACATGATGGGCAATTAGGCGAAGGTGTGTGGACAGACCGTAAAAATATTTTCCCTAAATTAGAATTTGCAATTTTTGTTTTGACACGGATAATTAAAACAAAATGTTACAGTTATATTTTTTTGCATAAGCAAATTCTCAATATTTCAGTGTTAAGGGTACATTTGCTTATAATGAAGCGTTTGTCTTGCCATGTATTATTTATGTAGCTTTACTTGTCTCAAAGTGACTCAGCATTTCTTCGTTATTTCTTCATTTTCAGAGATGATGTTTCATTAAATAATACTGAGTTGAGCAGCAATTTATTATTGATTAAAATGAAATCTGAAGAAATAACTCTGTTGATTCCATTTTTTTCTTAATACCATATACACCAAAATGAATGCACCTATGGCATTGCATTTTCTGAAAGGGAGGGTTAATTGTGATAGCTATGTAAAAGAATTAAATTTCATAAAGTCTGAAATAAATGTAAACTTTAAATCAAACTTTTGATGGATGAATTTTAACAAACTCAACACTACCTGTCTTAGTGACATTGAGAGCAAGGGATGGAGGAATGCTGATGGATTTTAAATATATTACTTTTTGTGTATTATTTTTTGGTAAATTCATGGGTGGGCATTTAAATGAATGTTTACAGTACAATAGTGTGACTGCAGATGCTTGCAACCTTGCCGTAATGAATTTTATTTTGTTTTGACTCTCTAAATTAAAGGACTTATGGTGGTCTCGTGATGGATATTAAAGAAGAATTACTACATTATATTTCTTACACAAACCTAGGAGGCCTATCATCAGAACTGAATTTCAGTTAATAATAATCTTTTATATGTACATTAATAGAGCACTTGACTTGTTTTAAGAACAAATGAATGGGTTCATTTACCATTTGCTAAGTTCTTAATCATGCATTCACACCTTCATGCATTTTGAATTAATATTGTCAATGAATATGTTTTCCTTTTTCATTAATTAGCTTTTTCTGTATGTTGCATACCTTCGTTTATCAACAACTCTATTGACACCAAGCAAATTACAGAATTCTGCCAAGTAATGGAATATTACTAGAAATAACTTCAGTAACAAAATACAGAATGTTGTCAGTTACTACAAAAGATGTAGAAGTAATGATAAAATGTTGCCCGTTCCTTGCCTGTGCATTATCTGGTTATTATGAGGTGAAAGGTTTTTAATGGTGATTAGTTGGCCATCACCAAACTCACGTGAGAATAATTAGTACTCATTATGGAGCCTAGAACCTGAACTCTATATCAAGCTTCTATCAACTCTGATCACCTTTTGTATCAAGCTCCTATCATCTCTGATCACCTCCCTAGACTGTCTCACTGTACAATGGTCATTTACTGATTCTGAACAATGGTCATTTACTGAGGAGATGTTAGTTTGTCTGGATTCAGAAACTGTGAAATCATTTATTTTCATGGGGGACTTACTTTCATTGAAATACAATAATACACAATAAAATCTGTAAAAAGATCCTTTGGAAGCAAAAGAATGCAACCAAGAAGAATAATAGCAGACTTGGTTTGATTGAGTCTGTTCATGAGAGGTAATGAAATGTGCAACACCTCTTATGCCCCCTTGTGCCGGCTTACAGATATGTTGAATGGACTGGCATGTTCTAATCTCTGGCCTGGCCTGGCCTGGCCCGATGAGCCCATTTTTCGACTGGGCTGGGCCAGACCAGGCCAGGCCAGGCCAGGCCATAGATTTCAATTTTGTAAAAGGTGAAAGTGATTTCTATAGCATCTTTAAAATCTGACTTTTGGAACTTATTAATTGAGGAATAAGTTTGGATATTTCAGACATTATATAAATACATTTTGAATTCCCACTCTGTAAAATTATACATCTGGGAATAAGCCTGTAGCTAACATAACTATTAAGTGTAATTTAAAGGTGATGCCTGATTAATTGTTACGACTATTATCAGGGGATCTCCACCGCAATTGACTCTTGACTGGTGGCTTGGTTTTCCCATAGTTGAATAACCTAACTAATTATTATTATTTTGTCTTTAATAGTATTGAGGATTATTTAGTAGTGTCCGAAATTATTGAACTCCCACTCAAGAATATTCCGTATGCTTCCGTAAATAAATTTTCGGTGCCCAAACATAAATAAAAATACAAATATTGAAAACCAAATAAAATATAAACATTTCTGTACCGCCAGGACGTACATGCAGATATAGTTGTGCTGACAAAACGTTCAGCTACCAATCTCGGGACTGTGAGTTCGAGACACCTGTTTGACCATTTTCATTATCTTTTTTTTTTTTTTAATTTCATCTGTAAACTTAGAATGCAGGAAAATTGTCACTTATCGTGATTTATTGTTCATTTATTGAAAGAAATACACAAGTATTTGACATTCTTCTACATACAAGTTAGTACCATAAATTGTTGTAAGAATAAAACAGTATCAATAAAATGACATTATACTGATTTAATGAAAACAATCTGAATTGAAATCGAACCCACGGTAACATGCGTGAAAGTCGGAGAACTTATCACTACGCCACTGTGCCATTGGTAAACTATGCATGTTATTTTGGTCAATTTAGGTATTTTCAGGTTACAAATATGGTGTAAAATAAAGAAAACGGCCGAAAATTTGCCGAACATTAATGATTAGCACCTGTCAATCTTAACGGACAACAACTTTCAATTTATAAAATAATGCTATCTCCGTTCTAGGATCTGGGATAGTATGATGCAGGGAAGCGATAAATAAATTTTGGAGTTTAGGTTATACAAATACTGAATATTTTTGTAAGACTGTTTTATATTGATCTAAGTATGTGAAAAAAATCCTACAGTTTTGTGAAACAGGCTCAAGAGCATCTTTTAGCGTTAAATAGAAATAACATTAACACAATGCACCATCATTTTTTGTGCAAGAAAAATATCAACAATTTGAAATGCAAACACCCTGACAATGAGTTAGAGGTCCCACGATGAATATTATTTTCATTACTCTTCCATAAATTGAACATCAGCTTAATTAAACCAAACACACATTAAAAGTTCATCTGAACAGTTAAGAGGTCAGCTGAGGATAGTAGGGACACAACCTGTAAGTTCAATTCCCAAAGAGATGCATTCACTGCATGCAAATATTCAGTTATATTGCAGCAGGTAAACTTATCAATGAAATTAGCCATTAGTTTTAAAACCAAGTGTTAAAGTTGACTTTAAATAATTTAATCACAGAAAAAATGGGTATTTATCATTTAGTTACACCATTTTCTTCAGTGCAGATCTGTATTTCAAATAAGATGAATGACGGCTAATTAATGATTCTCCAGAGGATTGGTTTCTCATTTTGTTTGACCTGCAGCAAGTAAACAATGCAGGTTAATACTGCCTGCTACTGTAATTGTACATTTAGATTTTGTGCCATTCATTTCTCTATGTACAATAAAATCTGGCCTGGCCTGGCCTGGCCTGGCCCGGCCTAGTCGAAAATTGGGCTCATCGGGCCAGGCCAGGCCAGGCCAGGCCGGGCCAGGCCAGGCCAGAGATTAGAACATGCCGAATGGACTCCATGATCCCAAAGGACTAGAAAATATAACAACACTGAATCCAAGTATGGGGGGGGGCGTGGATTTTTACAGCCGCCACACATGGCATTTAAAGATTGCTGTTGTGATAGTTACCGGTAATAAAATCTGTAAAAAGATCCTTTGGAAGCAAAGAATGCAACCAAGATGAAAACTTAAAGATCCGAATTTAGAACACATAAAATTCTCATTTTCTTATCAGCCATCTTTGCCAAAACCAGGAAAATTTATGTGAACAAAATTATAATGAAGTATAGGTTGGAAATTAACATGTGGCTCAAGAGTGACATGTCAGCACATCTGCCATGTCAGCACATCCCTTACGAAAATGAAATATGGAAACAAGCTGGCATTAAGCTGCAAGGTAACTGTCAATGATCTGGCAACAGTCTGTCAAAAAAAAAAGGTAACTGGAAATAATCTGACTCCTATATGGGAACAAACTTCCAAGAAAAAAAGTTTAGCTGAAAATAATATGGACACTATTTCCATATTATTTCCAGTTTCTGGGAATAATCTGCAAACTATATGACAATAAACTGGCTCATAACAATCAGCATGGAAACACACTGACAATATTGTCAGCTTGTTTCCAGTGTCTGGAAGAAATCTGGCAGGAAAATGGCAAGAAACTGGAAATAAAAAACATAATTTCATAATCGTATTGAATGAGTACTGAGATACCAGCTTGCATACAAAAACTTAAGCAAACAATGCTATATGGAAAAAGGGGCTTAATTTTGGAAAAAAGTATAGTTATGGGACCTGCTTAGTACATGTCAGGTCATGACATTGAACAAGTGTGTAATTAGTTTCAATCTATTGACAGTACATTGGATATAAATTTACTCAGAGCAGATTCTGACAATGCACTGGCTACACAATGGCAATACACTGGCAATATACCCATCTTAGCAATTTTCACAGCAAAACAAATATTACAAGACACCTTATCAAAATGGCTGAGTGTTGCATTTTTCCCTCCAAAACTATTTTCAGTTTTCAATAGTTTTCCAGCACTGATGGGCACATTGTAAAGGTACTTTTTCATCATTTTACAATTACTTGTTTTCATTGTCACACAGATTCTGTCCGCAACAAGTATTTTTGCTAAACAGATACAGAAATTTTAAAAGTCATGTATTTTCGCTACCCTGTAAAATTAAACTTGCAGTTTTACTATAATCTTTGTCAAATTTCCTTTGGTTTCAACATTATATTATTGATAACTGAAATATTGCAAATCTTAACTGGTATTAAAATTGAGTCACAAGCAAATGAAGGTTTTAAGTCACATTAAAATTCATATTAAACATTAATAAGGATAAATAGAAAAAAAATATATACTGACACTAAACTGGAAACAAACTTCCCATACACTGACAATGCTATGACAATACAATGGTAATAAAGACAATTTTCCTAGGGGGAAATAAAAAAAAATTAGTAACACTGAGTAGTAAGCGATATATTGGGATACTAGTCCATCTTTAGCTCAGTAGGTAGAGCGTCGATCTACGGATCATGGGGTCGCGAGTTCGATCTTAGGACGGGGCTTATGTTCTCCGTGACTATTTGATAAATGACATTGTGTCTGAAATCATTAGTCATCCACCTCTGATTCATGTGGGGAAGTTGGCAGTTACTTACAGAGAACAGGTTTATACTGGTACAGAATTCAGGAACACTGGTTAGGTTAACTGCCCCCTGTTACATGACTGAAATACTGTTGAAAAACAGCATTAAACCAAAAACAAACAAACAAAACTAGTCCATCTGCCACACTAATGTATACCCGCTGTTACATGACTGAAATACTGTTGAAAAACGGCATTAAAACCCAAAACAAAAAAACACTAATGTATAAGTGCTCATAACTTTGTACTGCATAAAGGAATTTAGTTAAAACTTTAAATAATGATAGTTTGCTGAAGTGTTTCTCTTGTCCATGTGAGAGAGCCTGGCATGTTGTGACTGACTATACACTGACAATACAATGACAACACACTGGTAATATGCCAGTGTGTTGTCAGAAAAATATTTCCAGTTGACTGGCTGTGCACTGACAATACAACGACAACAGACTGGAAAGTCCAAAAAGCCGCTTGTTGTCAGTTGTGTATCCAGTGTGTTGCCAGATTGACATTGCATACCAGTTTGTTGCCAGATTGTTGTCAGTGTTTATTTCCAGATACCTCTATATAATTTAGCTCCTTCAAATAGTTTTATATGAAAAATCAACGAAATTTTGTTAAAACGTCATTACAAACATCACTGACAACAAACTGTATATAAACTGACAGCAGACTGGAAGTTAAATTTTACAGCTGGTTTTCAGGTCTGGAAATCAGCTGACAAGCACATGGACACATGATGGTTATTCAGTGGCAACACACTGGATCAGTTTATTGTCAGCTCTGGAAATAGGCTGGCAAGTAACTGGATTTTAGAGTATTATTGACTGGAAACACACTGGACATAAACTGTCCACACACTGACAATAGGGAAGGTTTTTCATAAGGGATCCAATTAGGGAGTAATATTCCCAATGTATTTTGACTTTCAAGTAATGACCTCAGTGCTTGACCCTTTTAGTCCTTATGTACAGGCTTGACAATAACTTTAATACTCTTTTACCTCATAGACGGTTAGTAATTTTAGGTGAAGGATGCATAGTGCAAGATACAGAAGTTTGATACACCAGTTCCAGAAGCGTATCTGATTGTTTAGCATGTAAATTAAGCACCCAAACAAGGGACTTAATGTAATTATTCCAGCCTAATAGTTTTAGTAAGGGAGTCGGGGTGGGAGTGGGGGGTATTTGAATTTTTGATCCCTGGTTTCATAGTCACACTGTGTTATCACTGGAACACTTAGCCTAATGCCTAATTAAGGCAAAATACGGTTGAAACTCTGTATCTTCCAAGGAACCAAGTGTTTAACTTCGAGATATAAATAAAATTTTGGCTTAAAGTCATATTTTATGCATGTGTTTTAGGGACAGGACTTGAAAAATTCAAGTTATTAAGCGAGTTTGAGATACCATTGTTTCAACTGATTCTCTTTCATATTTGAGCAGTTTCTGAGTAAATTGGCTCATGGTTCTTATTTCATTTCCCTCATACTCCCTGAGCAATTGCTTTGAAATATCAATTGTTTCATTGTAATAGAAGCAGTATCTAATTTTTAAAAAAGATCATTGAATTCCATGGCTGCTATGATAAAAGGTTGGTTTTTTATATTAAAAAAATGATTTCAAATTATTCCAGTTTTTAATCCCTATCCTTGCCATACTTATTATATTAATGTAATAAATTCTGAGAAATTGTCATAAAGTCAAAATGCTCTCAGATTCGTGTCTGCTTAGCCACCAAAAATTTGAAATTATATCAATAAAATGTAGAAGAACAAAAGCAAAAGTTAGTTTTTTGGAAGTTAGATGTAAATAGAAATTGTTAAAGAAGACTCCTTTGGGGATCCTTGAAAAATGATTTCTATATTTAATATAATGGCATTATTATATTACAAAGATATAGTGGCAGTTACTTAATATAATGCATGTTTCATTTCTAAGATTCATTAGAAAAAATGAACTTTTAAAATGTCATTTATGATTGCATGTCATTTTGTAGTTAGGAACTGGCTTATGTTCTGTAATATAGCCTGCTGGCTTGAAGTTTCAGTTGCTAGATTGAAGTCAGGTTTTGTAAGGTAAAAAATATTGTCTTCATTTTCACACTGCTAATCAGTGCTAATGAATTTTGATGAGCCAGGCCTTGATGGTCAAAGCTATATACATGCAGTTAGTTTAACAATCAGATTTTTTCATCAGTGCAATATATATTGTACCTGTATTGCATTGTGAGGCACACTTGCCTAATGAGAGACAATTGGCCCCAGACTGAGATGTACAACTAATTTCCACCATTGATATGAATGAAATTAAGAATATTTGTCTAGTGGCAGGTTTGGTATTTACAGAATTTAGTCAGTTTCTTAAAGGAGATGTCTGGCACTAAAGACCTAACTTGCTTAAAGCAACTCTTAGACCCAGTTAACATTAAAAAAATATTTTGTTTGTTTCTTTTTTCTCTCTCTCTTTTGCTTAACGAGAGACAATCGGTCCCAGACTGAGGGATGTATCTGATATGTCAGTAAATCCTCTCTAATTATCACCATTGATGTGCACAGAATTAAGAATATTTGTTCAGTCAGCAGGGTTTGGTCTTTACAGAATTCAGAGCTGGAAAGGAAATATTGTAATTAAGACCCTGTTTACACTAAATGCTCTTTGACATATTGGCTACAGACATAGGAGAGGTTAGTTTAAATTTCTATTTATTTATTCAGAGGCTATTCTAAAATTGTGCTTTTACTGTTCATTTACTATTTTTCACCATCATGACAGTTAATTGGTTAATCAAAAATAACTTGATTTTGCAGCTGAGCTCAGCTGACAAGTTATCCTAACTTTAAATATCAGTCGTAAAGCAATGTAGATAAAATTTATTTAAGAATTTAGTGTAAACAAGGTCTCATTTTAGATGCTGTTGCAGCCGCTCACCTAATTGTATATCAGATTTTGATGTAAAAAGGGTCTCATTTTAGATGCTGTTACAATTTCACTTTTTCTGATTATGTATCAGGTTTTGATGTAAACAGGGTCTAGCAAAAGCAAAAATCTAAGGCTTCTGCATGTTATAATAGTTAGCTGTACAAACAATAGCGGCAGATTTTATTGGTGCCAGTCCAGCTGGTAGGTGTGACACTTTAATGACACTACTTAAAATTAAGCATTTCATGTAATTATTATCAGAATTCATGTGGTCATTTTGAGATAATTTGTCCAGTTCTTGTTGAAATAACCCTAGGAATAAAACCCGTTAATGTATAATTACTAGTCATTTTTGGAATTAACAGCAAGCTGTTCAGGAATTTATTAGTGGTACTGAATTTGTCAGAGAAAAAATTTGGATACTGTGATAAATAGTTTTTTGAAATAGGAAAAAGTAGGTAACAAAATAAATCGTCTATAGATTCTTTTAAGAATCCTGCAGCCAAAGAAGGTTGTATGCTTTGAAATTAGAGATCAAAATAATTAACAAAGTATACTGTTACTGCATTGTGTTTAGACAAGAAATATGTTAAGGTGTTTAACAGTTGTAAGTGCTTATAATACAGTGATTTTATGTTTAAAACAACAATAAGAACAAAAATCCTGAAGCCAATTACAAAGGTTTATACCAGTGCCAATTGCATTTGGAATAGAATAACAAAACTTTCTAGGAAACAAATACAAGGTAAGCAACTGTAAACCAGTCTGGTTTTTTTTTCTCTTTGCTTTTAGGAAATTGAAAAAAAAAGTAGTCTAACACTTGATAAATGATAACAGAAATTATTAACAAATATATGGTATACAAAACATTTTGTTTCAGAGAAAGATTACTTTGAAGACAATTAAAGGGAGATAATAGAAATACAAATTTTTACATTTTTGTCTTATTTGCTGACTGAATACTCAAATTGATTCAGATTTACTTAGTGAATATCCTGAGATAAGAAATAAAAGAAAACTAGAACTGTCACAGGAGTGACTCATACCCCCACCATACGGTCTTGTCACAGAAGAATGGCAACCATAAGGAATCTTAAAAATACTTTGGAGTACTTCATCCTGGGCTTCCACATATAAGTAATACTAGTATAATACTAGTATAGTAATACTAGTAAATATATTAAATCTCTAATATTAGAGATACACTAAAAGTGAATACAAAAAAATGTTTTTACTTTTTACATAGGACTTATAATAAAAAAGTTAGAAAAATACCTAAAATATTAAAAATCTAAAAATAGGATTTCTAAAAATAGACTAATTCCTGAAATTTAAGGGGAAGAAACTAAGTACAAAAGTTAAAAAAAAGGTTACTTCCCTTTGGCTCTAAGCCAATCAGAATGAGATATAGTGAAAATACATCAAAACTAACCTTAAATTCTAGGTAAAAGGGGACACAATTCATGAAAAATTGGTGTCAGAGTTATGCACCTTGTGTCACATGATGTGGGTGATGAGGTGGAACATCTATTTTAAGTTTGAATCAAATCCATTTTGTAATAATTGAGATAAAGTGAAAATATATCAAAATCAACCTTAAATTTAAAGTAAAAGGGGACATAATTCATGAAAAATTTATGCCAGAGTTAAGCACCTTATGTCACATCATCTGGGTGATGAGGTGGAACAACCATTTTAAGTTTGAATCAAATCCATTTAGTTATAACTGAGATATAGTGAAAATACAACAAAATTAACCTTAAATTCTAAGTAAAAGGGGACATAATTCATGAAAACTTGGTGTCAGAGTTATGCACTTTGTGTCACATGATGTGGGCACATGATGTGGGTGATGAGGTGGAACATCCATTTTAAGTTTGAATCAAATCCATTCAGTAGTAACTGAGATATAGTGAAAATACATCAAAATCAACCTTAAATTCTAAGTAAAAAGGGGCATAATTCATTAAAAAATGGTGTCAGAGTTATGCACCTTGTGTCACATGATGTGGGTGATGAGGTGGAACATCTATTTTAAGTTTGAATCAAATCCATAGAGTAATAACTGAGATATAGTGAAAATACAACAAAATTAACCTTAAATTCTAAGTAAAAGGGGACATAATTCATGAAAACTTGGTGTCAAGAGTTATGCACCTTGTGTCACATGATGTGGGTGATAAGGTAGAACATATATTTTAAGTTTGAATCAAATCCATTGGGTAATAACTGAGATAATAGATTTCGGGACGGGACGGGACGCGACGCGACGGGACGTGACAAAACTGACTCCTATATACCCCCCTCAAACATGTTTGGTGGGGGTATAATTAATACCTTGTAATGTTCATTATTATTAGGTTATTAAACTTCTGCACAATACGGCGATATATTTGTATGCTTACCCATTCAAAGAAACATAGTGGATGAGCTGATGGGTGAGTCCAGTATGTTTTTTTTGTTGGGTACGAGTCCAAATATATCACATATTATACAAGACAATGTTAAACAATCTTTTATTCTGTGCTTTAATTCGTCTCTAAAGCAAAAGAAAAAACAGCATGATTTCATCTTTTAAACATATATTAAAACATCGCATTGTTGATATTCATGTGGATCCATCACCTGTCGTTTTGTTAACATGGAGAATTTCTAATCAAAATTGTTTCATCATCAAATACGGAATATACTGTAAACTCATTTCTATTCGCGTAGGACGAATTTTCGTGTATTTCGCGCTAGGACCAATGCGCGAATTTAAGACCGCGCTATTATTATTTTTAGCTCACCTGAGCACGAAGTGCTCAAAGGTGAGCTTTAGTGATCACCCTGTGTCCGGCGTCCGTCGTCGTCCGTCGTCCGTCCGTCCGTCCGTCCGTCCGTCCGTCCGTCGTCAACAATTTGACTGTTAACACTCTAGAGGTCACATTTTTGACCCAATCTTAATGAAACTTGGTCAGAATGTTACCCTCAATAAAATCTTGGACGAGTTCGATATTGGGTCATCTGGGATCAAAAACTAGGTCATCAGGTCAAATCAAAGGAAAAGCTTGTTAACACTCTAGAGGTCACATTTTTGGCCCAATCTTAATGAAACTTGGTAAGAATGTTACCCTCAATAAAATCTTGGACGAGTTCGATATTGGGTCATCTGGGGTCAAAAACTAGGTCATCAGGTCAAATCAAAGGAAAAGCTTGTTAACACTCTAGAGGTCACAATTTTGGCCCAATCTTAATGAAACTTGGTCAGGATGTTACCCTCAATAAAATCTTGGACGAGTTCGATATTGGGTCATCTGGGGTCAAAAACTAGGTCACCAGGTCAAATCAAAGAAAAAGCTTGTTAACACTCTAGAGGTCACATTTTTGGCCCAATCTTAAGGAAACTTGGTCAGAATGTTACCCTTAATAAAATCTTGGACGAGTTCGATATTTGGTTATCTGGGTTTATAAACTAGGTCACCAGGTCAAATCAAAGGAAAAGCTTGTTAACACTGTAGAAGCCGCATTTATGACTGTATCTTCATGAAACTTGGTCAGATTGTTAATATTGATGATCTTAAGGTCCAGTTTGAATCTGGGTCATGTAGGATAAAAAACTAGGTCACCAAGCCAAATCAAATGAAAAGCTAGTTTACACTGTAGAGGCCACATTTATGACCGTACCTTAATGAAACTTAGTCAAAATGTTAATCTTGATGATCTATAGCTCAAGTTCAAATCTGGGGTAGGTGGGGTCAAAAACTAGGTCACTAGGTCATATCAAAGGAAAAGCTTGTTAACACTCTAGAGGCCATATTTATGACTATATCTTCATGAAACTTAGTCAGAATGTTAAACTTGATGATCTTTAGGGCAATTTTGAATCTGGGTCATGTCGGGTCAAAAACTAGGTCACCAGGTCAAATCAAAGGAAAAGCTGATTAACACTGTAGAGGCCACATTTATGACCATATCTTAATGAAACTTGGTCAGAATGTTAATCTTGATGATCTTTAGGTCAAGTTTAAATCAGGGTCAGATGGAGTCAAAAACTAGGTCACTAGGTCATATCAAAGGAAAAGCTTGTTAACACTCTAGAGGCCACATTTATGACTATATCTTCATGAAACTTAGTCAGAATGTTAAACTTGATGGTCTTTAGGTCAAGTTCGAATCTGGGTCATGTCGGGTCAAAAACTAGGTCACGGGGGTCAAATAAAAGGAATAGCTAGTTAACACTTTAGAGGCCACATTTATGACCATATCTTAATGAAACTTGGTCAGAATGTTAATCTTGATGGTCTATAGGTCAAGTTTAAATCTGGGTCAGGTGTGTTAAAAAACAAGGTCACTAGGTCAAATCAAAGGAAAAGCTTGTTAAGACTCTAGAGGCCAGATTTATGACTGTATCTTCATGAAACTTAATCAGAATGTTAATCTTGATGATCTTTAGGTCAAGTTTAAATCTGGGTCATGTGGGGGCAAAAACTAGGTCACCGGGTCAAATAAAAGGAAAAGCTAGTTAACACTTTAGAGGCTACATTTATGACCATATCTTAATGAAACTTGGTCAGAATGTTGATCTTGATGATCTTTAGGTCAATAGGTCAGGTGAGCGATACAGGGCCTTCATGGCCCTCTTGTTTATTATATTGTTTCTTCTCTAAAATTGAAAATGCGTGAAATAAAGCCCGCGCGAAACAGTCCTTCTTCACGTTTGCGCGAAATTTCATGCCAGCGAATTTAAATGATTTCACAGTAATGTATCAAAAATGGAAATATATTAAACTGTGAATCACATGGTACAGATGTGATCCGCTGACTTGAAGACAAAAAATAGGTATAGAATAATAATTTGTATATCAAAATTTTTGCAGCACATTTTCAAGCAAAATTCTCTGTAATCCTGTTTCAGAATTCTTGTGTCAGATATTAGTAAATCTTATCCTCTTTTGTCTTTGTATGTCATCAATTATTTATGCTGGAATTAGCATTTTGGACATTATACATTGGGCCATTGATTCGGTGAGATTTACAGCTTTTTGTCCTTTGCTATGTGACACCTCTGACATTATTAGGTGTGTTTTCTATATCCCTGTTTTCTCCTGTTTTCTTGATAAATAATGGAACCATGTGACAACTGAAACTGGCAGCAGAAAAGCAAATATTCTTTTTCTCTACCATTTAACACCAGAACATTGTAGATTCCTGATTTTTTTTCTGATTTTTTATTTTATTTTATGATAGCGGTAGCCTTAAATTTTATATTTGATTAAAGTTTGGGTTTTTAAAAAATAGACAGGTGTTTCATTATTTTTGTAGAAAATGTTTCTGGACATCTATATGAACTTGGGCTTTTCTTTGGGGCAGTATGAATACTCTTGTAAAGAGGGCTGCTCTTGAGAGGGAGGTATATTCAGAGAATAAAAATCTGCATTTGTTATTTTGCAAAGGTATTAGAGAGGTGTTTGCATTTTAGAGGTACTGTAAACACAGGATTTACTGTATGGTACATGTATAGGATTTTAACTTTCTAATAAACATAAACTACAATTCTACTAAAATATTAAAAGTTAAAAGGTAGTATATAAATTTGATACTGAAAACTTTGTGGGTTTTTTTTTACCAGAAAACAGTTGTATGGTCAATTAATGGTAACAGTCTCGGCAAAGAAAAAAAATGTCTGGACAAAATGTTAATGAACTTGTTTTACATCTTGTTTGTACTCTGAAAACATTGAAAACATCGTCAGCATCATGTACAGACCTCGTCAGCATTGGAAAAAGTTTGTACGGAGAGTCACAGTGATTATGATACTGTTTTATTTCGTTGTTATGAACGTTATTGTAGTATGCTTATTGTTTCGTTTTGTTTGAAGTTAGCATTAGGCGGGGAAGTGAAGTTGGTGAAATGGCAAAAATATGTGCGAGAAGCTAAGCTTGATAATGGATTCTAAGAGTTATAAGGAATATTTCTATTATCTGACGAGGTTTTTAGGTTTCAGAGGTAATTAGTAGCTCAATTACTAGTTAATTGTTGCATGTGCTTTGTCGTAAATAGCGGTAATACGACTGTTGTTGAAGGGTTGAAGGCTATTAAAATGCAGGATTATACTGTAAAATTGATAAATTGATGCCTGCAAAAGTTTCGTCATTATATAAATAGTGCAGAAAACTCATATACGTCTGTAATAAACAAAAGCTGGTAATATTTACAATGTTAAATATTTTCTTGGCACTAGGAATTATGATAATTAGTCAGTAATAGCTTCCATGGTAGAGATTTTTTTATTGTTATGTGTTAATTGTTCATGTTCGTGTGGTGAAGTCATGTCGTTCAGATTTTTCGGCAATATCATTTTTGTTTATTATTCAAGAGTTTGTAATTATATTTATTGACGTAATTAATGCGTTTAATGAAAGAAAAACTATCCCCAATCTAATTTTGAAAACAAAGAAAAACGGGGGTCTTTGTAGCCGAGTGGGTAAGGTCAATGGCATTGAATCACTTGCCCCTAACCGATGTGTGTTTGAAACATTGCTTATGAGGAAGCTGTCCAACTGGCTTATGGAAGGTTGGTTGTTATACTCAGTGCCCGCTTGTGTGTGAAATAATGCTTACCCAGGGCTTCGTCTTTCATCAAATGGTGGAAAAATGCATATATAACGTATATATAACGATAACCAGAAGCAAAACTTTTATACTTCTTATTTCCTCTAGAATGAAAAAAGCAAAAACATCTGACTATAATTCTATGTGTCAAAATATTATGAACATTTCTGACACAGACAACATGCAGATAATCCTTCTAATTTATACTTATTATTTTAGCATATTATGATAATCAGGGGATTATCAGAGGTTATTTGGATCACTTGTTTTTATTTTGTATCTGCTTCTGAATCCAACATTTTACAAGCATTAGCTATAGCATGGCAACGTCCAGACCAAACCATAATACCAGTTTTCTGTGATTTTATTATAGAGTGGCAGTGTGCATTTTGTATCGATATTATATTATGTCTATAATATATGCTGTACACTGATGAGACAGTCAAATAAAGAAAAATATAGTTCTCCATACCCCTGAACCACTATAAAACGAATATAATAAAATCGAAGTATCACGGAACACACAATCATGACAATGGCAGCTCACTGTCACAATAAGCTTGAGCTCAAATTAAATGGACAGAAACAGGTACTAAGTGTAAGTTTCATTTGACAAATGGTGCAAATCTACCATTTCCTTAATTCAGTGATTTTTTTATTCCAGTTTGAAGAATGATGCACCTATTTCGGAAGGTGGAATGTTTTGGTTTTTATGAGATTATCTCTTGTTTTGATAGAAAAACCAGCCGTCTTGTCTATTAGAATAATCTTATTCTTCTTTTTTTATCGTTTTTTTTTTCTTTGAGGATACCTGAAGCTGAAATTGTTACAGTTATTGCTTACCTGAAATTAATTGGGTTTGAAATAAATTTGGAACTGCTTGTTACTGTTGCTTTTTGTTAAAGTATTTCAGTTATGTTAAAACTGCAGTAGGTGTCCAGGATTCCATAATTTATAGCTAATAATGAGTTCTTGAGCCTTTAATAGCCTGCTGTTTGCAGGTGATTCTGCGTTTGCGATCAGTGCAGACCAAGATTAGCCTGCACAACCGTACAGGTTGCAGATCATTGTCTGCACAGGTTGCTATTCAGTCAGTACATTTTCAGTGAAGATCCGTTTGAATAATGAGCAGTTATTGCCAAATTTGAATGATAGACCAGTTAATTTTAGAAATTTAGCAGGGTAAAGGTTAATACTTAAAGTATATGTCATGGATAATTTGTCTAGGACTATAAGATTGTCTTGTTTACAGGTGGTCTCTGTAACTGGTTCTGTTACATGCTTATTCTTCAGGTTACAACAGAACCTGAATATTGATGTATGAAAGATTAGCATGAGTGTGTGGCATCATGTCTATTGGTCTTTAATTGGAGGTGGTTTTTATGTAGAGGTGACTTTTATGCAGAGGTGGTTTTTATTGTCAAGCCCACATGCGGAAGTGAAGACGTAGTTGTCCAAATGACTGTTTGGTGTATGTGCGTCCGTGTGTGCATGCGTGAGTGCGTCCGTGTGTGCGTACTTCTGTCCGTCCAGATTTTTTTGTCCAGACCGTAACTTTGACATGCATGGAGTTATCTTGTTTATATTTGGCTTAAATGTTAACCTCTGTGGGACGGAGTGTCATGCGCAAACCCCAGGTTCCTATTTCAAAGGTCAAGGTCACAGTTGGAGGTTAAAGGTCAAGTCAGATCTTGCATTGAGGAATCTTGTATATATTTGGCACATAACTTTGACATGCATTATGAGGAATTTTGTTTATATTTGTGAAGAATGTTAACCTCTGAGTGAGATGGAGTGTCATGCGCAAACCTCAGGTTCCTATCTCAATGGTCAAGGTCACAGTTGGAGGTCAAATGTCATGTCAGATCTTGCATTGAGGAATTTTGTATATATCTGGCTCAATAAAACAGACTATATCTCAAAGTTCAAGGTCACAGTTAGGGGTCAAAGGGCGGGCTCAACATGTTGCCAATGGGCATCTAGTGTGGAAATGGTCTTTAGTTACAGGTGGTTTTTATGCAGAGGTGGCTTTATGTTGGGATGGTTTTTATATAGTGCAGATTTTTAATCCCCCTTGGCAGAGGGATTATAGGAATGGTCTGCGTCCGTCCGTCCTTCCGTCCATCCTTCCGTCCGTAACAAAATCGTGTCCGGTCCATATCTCCTAAACCCCTTGAAGGATTTTCATGAAACTTTGGTCAAATGATCACCTCATCAAGACGATGTGCAGAACCCATGAGTCAGCCTTGTCGGTTCAAGGTCAAGGTCACAACTCAAGGCCAAAGGTTTGAGCCTGCCATTTTGTGTCCGCTCTATATCTCATAAACCCCTTGAAGGAATTTTATAAAACTTGGGTCAAATGATCACCTCATCAAGACGATGTGCACAACCCATGGGTCAGCCTTGTTGGCTCAAGGTCAAGGTCACAACTCAAGGTCAAAGGTTTGAGCCTTCCATTTTGTGTCCGCTCTATATCTCCTAAACCCCTTGAAGGAATTTTATCAGACTTGGGTCAAATGATCACCTCATCAAGACGATGTGCAGAACCCATGAGTCAGTCATGCCGGCTCAAGGTCAAGGTCACAACTTCGGGTCTAAGGTTTGAGCCTTCCATTTTGTGTCCGCTCTATATCTCCTAAACTCCTTGAAGGATTTTCATCAAACTCTGGTCAAACGATCACCTCATCAAGGCGATGTGCAGAACTAATGAGTCAGCCATGTCGGCTCAAGGTCAAGGTCACAACTGAAGGTCAAAGGTTTGAGCCTTCCATTTCGTGTCCGCTCTATATCTCCTAAACCCCTTGATAGAATTTTATAAAACTTGGGTAAAATGATTACCTCATCAAAACAATGTGCAGAAATTATGAGTCAGCCATGCCAGCTCAAGGTCAAGGTCACAACTAAGGGTCGAAGGTTTGAGCCTTCCATTTTGTGTCCACTCTGTATCTCCTCTTGAAGGATTTTCATCAAACTTGGGTCAAATGATCACCTCATCAAGAACTCATGAGTCAGCCATGTCAACTTAAGGTCAAGGTCACAACTGAAGGTCAAAGGTTTCAGCTCTGTATCTCCTAAACCCCTTGAAGGATTTTCATGAAACTTTGGCCAAATGATCACCTCATCAAGACGTTGTGCAGAATTCATGAGTCAGCCATGTCAGTTCAAGGTCAAGGTCACAGCTCAAATCAAAGGTTTACCCTTTCACTATCCATAGCAGTGGCGGGGGATTTAGCTGTCTTTCAGACTGCCTTGTTTGTATAGAGGTGGCTTTGTGGAAATGATCTTTATTTAGAGGTGGTTTTTATGTGGTGTGGTCTTTATGTAGAGATGGATTTTATGCATAGGTGATTTTTATGTAGAGGTGTTTTTTTCTTCAGAAATAGTCTTTATTTAGAGGTGGTTTTTATGTGGAGGTGGTCTATATGAGAGATGGTCTTATCTGCAGGTTAAGTGGTACAGTCATGTTGAACTGTTTTGGTATGATTCATAGCGTTGCAAACGGTATATGATTTTCCTATAATGTCAAAGTTAAAGGCTTTCATATCATAGCCAGACAGTTAAATGTGCAATACAATTTGTGGTTAATATATTAAAGGGTTCCCTGGGGTCAGATACTGCAAGTGTTATCATAACCGATGTTTCCTGGATAAGGGATTATCTTCAAGGCTCTAAATGATGCTTAAAATTAAAAAAACATACAGAATATTCTTTTGACGGCTATAAATCAAGTGAAGCCAACCAAGATATTTACAAAATTATTGCATTTTTTTTCATGAGAACAGAAAATATGGCAAAATAATAGTGTTTTCAAAAAGAATGTCATATGCTTGTATTGGCGGCGCAACATTCTTTGAATGCAGTTTTTCCTGTTGGACTTTTGTGATTATTTTTTTTATCTTAGTTCTGAGCGACAAAATTGTTGAGGTGAGATTGAGTGCAACACAAAGTCCTTCCTGGACAAATTGACCTTGGCAGACAAAATCCTACCCTCCCCCACTCCCCACCCATCATAAAATGTTTTCGTTGGAGATCTACAAATTATACAATTTTAGTAATAAAATAACTGTAGCAATTAAATAGATGGTGAAAATCCTCTTTAATTAAAGGTAATGATCTAAAATTTTTGAACTGCTTGTGGAAAAATTGAAAGATCTGACTATTCTTGTGATGACTGATGAATAAAATAAATGTGACATCCTTTGTTTTTGAAAATTTTGACTTTTTATCTTTGTTGAAAAAAAAAATTGCAACTATTTATTAATTTTTCCTTGTTCGATTCTCAACAGTGTCACTTACCACAGTAAAGTGACATTTTTTAGATAAAATAGTTCAACCTACAGCCAAATGCACTGCTGTTTTTGTTAATGATATTTTAGAAGAAACTTGTTCATTAGGATAAATTAAAAGATAAAATTATATCCTTGGCAAAAAGGGGCCTCTTGCTGATTTTAAAATCAAAGACACTCCTATAATGCGTCTGATGAAATTTGTGTACTTCGTCTTGTATTTTAGTGGCCTTGTAAATATCTGCCAATATCTGTGCATTTGACTTGTCTACGAACTCAAAGATTTCATTTAAATAACTGTCTAACTTATCAGAAATACTGTTGAAAAACAATATTCAAAGTGAGAAAAAAAAAAACCAAATAAACTGCTATCTGTATCGCAAATTTCCGTCTGAGTTTCTGTTTTGCATTTTGCGTCTGGTTCTCTGATGATTCTTATACCATGCAGGCAACGCTTCATTGGACTTAATGAAGTATGCTGAACCAGTCTAATTTTCTGCATTTTCTGTTTTTTGGGATCTTATTTAAGACTTCTTTGTCTCAGTAAATAATATTTTCTTTGGCATGATGCATGTCAGTTTAATGTTGTATCAGGAGGTATATGCACTTTCTGATGGTTATAACAATGCTTATGTCATTTTCTTGCCAAATGTACTTCGAAATTGTTGAAAAATTTGCATTGCTGATCCAAAGTTCAGACTTGAGTAGAAATAGATCCTGTTTATAATTTCCCATAGTCACAAAACAGAAAAGTTAATCCACCATCAAAGACAAAAGTAAGAAACATTGTCAAATAGCATAAACAGTTAAATGACATTTCTGATTTATTTTTAGTGTTAATTGATTTAATTTTTTATTTTTATTAAGTATGACCATCACTGACCTCTCCAAAGTCCATCCCATAATTTGTTTTTTAAGCCAAAATCCACCCCATAATTTTTATAATGCCAAAATCTAAAGATTTAAATAAAAAAATCATTTCTCCACAAGTAACTGCCAACTTCCCCACATGAATGAGAGATGGAGACACGATGTCTTTCATCAAATCATCACGGAGAACATACAATGTCAGTTGGATAAAGTTGTAAGTTAGATCCCCAGGCAAGATGAATGTTCTCTAAGTTGATTCAAAAGGAGAAAATATATATCTAGTGATCCAATCATTACCTTTGATTTGTGTGGAGAAGTTGTCTGTTACTTGTGGAGAAGTTAATCCACCATCGAAGACATAAACTAAGAAACATTGTCAAACGACATAAACAGTTAAATGACATTTCTGATTTATTTGCAGTGTTAATTGATTTAATTTTTTATTTTTATTAAGTATGACCATCACTGACCTCTCCAAAGTCCACCCCATAATTTGTTTTTTAAGCCAAACTCCACCCCATAATTTTTATAATGCCAAAATCTAAAGATTTAAATAAAAAAAATCATTTCAGAACTGTATGATGTGTGAAATTCAGAATGTGGTGGTACCTAATCACTGTGCAGAATGTATTTGTCTTCTTTTAATAAAATGATATTCATCTTCAATTACAAAATAACAGCAGAGGAGGAAAATTTGAATTGATGGAATTTTAAGTGTAGAACTTTCTGAAAGTTAAGCAGGAATGTGCAGTTTTAGAAAAGTCTGCCACATTATTTACAGTCTCTCACTGTTGCTAGGTAATGCTTATTCAATTATAAAAGCATTATTATGAATCAAGACTAAGAGTAAATTGCCATACTTTTAACAGCCCATTAAATTTTTTAATGGGTTTAAAAAACATATACTATTTTTGCTTGACAACTCTAGTGTGCTGAAATTCTCCAGAATTACTTTTATTTGTTTTTCACACGCCTTCCCTGCACAAGATTGTGGGCAGGCCTAACAGCATTTTAACGGCCACTTTTACTAATTAATGGAACCATAATAGATGAAAAACTAACAGTATCTTAAATTGAACTATGCATTCATGTCATAAAATCATTCTCTCATGTTGCCAAACCAGGAAAACAACATGGCCACCCCATGTGGGGCTTTAAAACAGACAAATAAACCCATGCTTTGATCTTGGCTATAACCAAACAGACATCTGATGGCTTTTCGTGCCCTGGCAAAATGATGAATCTTTTCAACTTTTAACTTGTTTTTTTCTTTCTTGGTGTTAATGTGTTTTTACATTTTTATGATGATTTAAGAGGTTACTGATGTTTTTTCAACAAACTTCAGGATAATTGTTAAGTGGATGCAACTGTTGCTTCTCCCTGGTCCTTAACAGCTCCTTCTTAAAGATGTTTAAGGGGTCTATGAGGAGGTGAGAGCTTTTTCAAAGTGTTAATTAGTATACAGTTAATGAAACTTAATTTATTTCGATGAGTGTCTTAATTTGTTTATCATGAACATTTCTTGCTTTGTTTCTTTGTCATGGTTTACAAAAAAGCTTAATAACGTAATATTAAAACAAAACAAAAAAACGTGAATTGTCGATTTTGCCTGTCAAACAACATGAGTGTTCATTTTATGTAATTTGCTCTTAAGAAATTGATGTAATATATATATTATAAGTTTCTAGTTGGTGATTCAGTTTCTGGCAGTGACGCTTTTAGAGTAATTGAATTTTTTTCATAACAGGAATAAAGACATGAACTGGATAATAATCTAAAATTAAAACTCATTCTAAGGTAATGATTTCTATTTTTTGATCTTATCTGTTTTTAGTGAGGTATGATATGTTGTATAATTTTTTCTCCCAGTTGAGTCTTTCAGCACCATGATTTTTACAAGGGAAGCTTCATAGTACATTCAGAGCAAGTATTTCAGTATGAACAGAGCACTTAAAATAACTTTGTTTGTTTTGTTTGTTTGTTATATGTTTTGAACACCTTTTTTTCAACAGTATTTCAGTTATGTAACTGTGGGCAGTTACCCAAACCAATTGTTCCTTGATTCTGTACTAGTACAAAACCTGTTCTCCGCAAGTAACTGCCAACTTCCCCACATGAATGAGAGATGCATGGAGGATGAATGATTTAAGACACTATGTCTTTCATCAAATCATCACGGAGAACATACGATGTCAGTTGGATAAAGTTGAAAGTTAGATCCCCAGGCAAGATGAATGTTCTCTAAGTTGATTCAAAAGGAGAAAATATATGTCTAGTGATACAATCATCACCTTTGATTTGTGTGGAGAAGTTGTCTGTTACTTGTGGAGAAGAACTCAGTGGATGCTAGTGCAGTTTCTAGGAACTCTGAAAAATAATGTTGAATCCATTAAAAAAAAAAACAGAATGAAGAAGAATGGGGTCCAGAGTTAAAAAGATAAGTTTGGAGGGCAGTCTAGGAATGCAGCCTTGCCATTGGTCAATTTCAAAACTGTACTCAGAAGCAGCCAATCAGATACTGGAGTTTTCAGACTGGTCTCCTACCTTGGATCCAGATTTTCAAAACTGCTTTTATTTCCAGAAGAAGAACACACTGAAAATATGAACTGATATTAAGCAGTATATGGAAAGAGCATAAAAATTAGTTTTTGCCAGACTCTTTTTGAGAAATCATAGTGCACAATAATCTGGTTTTCTATAACTTGTTTGTATTCTGATATAGACATATACATTAGCGCTTGAGATTTCTTATTAGTGATTCAGTGTTGTTAAAGTAATCGAATTACTAAGACAGTTTCAATTACCGATGCTCGTTCTTTTATTTGATCAGTAGCGCCTCGATAAATCAAATTATCAGTGTCGACTTGCTTAGTCTATTATGAAGTGTCACTATCAATTCTTAGATGAGAAGGTTAGGAAGACACGATTTAATACAAGGTTACGATAGTTCAATCTTCATTCCCGCCACTAGATGATAGACGCGATTGAGACGTCCAGGAAATGGAATTAGGGAAATAGAAAATGGTGTCTTATCCGATATACGTCTTTTCATTAGGATGTCTCTTTTTTCTGGAATAGCCGGTATCTTTATTTTAGGACTGTTTCCTTCCTACATTATTCATCATGTTAATTGTATTATTGTGCATAATTCATTTATTATCATTTACATCTACGGCTCTTATCAGTATTATTTGAAGGTTGTCAAAGAGATGTTAGAGAATTTTCAGTTTATGTTTATTACATACCTACTCATTTTCAAACTATTCCCTTATGAAAAACCTTCCCTATTGTCAGTGTGTGGTCAGTTTATGTCCAGTGTGTTTCCAGTCAATAATACTCTAAAATCCAGTTACTTGCCAGCCTATTTCCAGAGCTGACAATAAACTGATCCAGTGTGTTGCCACTTAATAACCATCATGTATCCATGTGCTTGTCAGTTGATTTCCAGACCTGAAAACCAGCTGTAAAATTTAACTTCCAGTCTGCTGCCAGTTTATATACAGTTTGTTGTCAGTGATGTTTGTAATGACGTTTTAACAAAATTTCATTGATTTTTCATATAAAACTATTTGAAGGAGCTAAATTATACAGAGGTATCTGGAAATAAACACTGACAACAATCTGGCAACAAACTGGTATGCAATGTCAATCTGGCAACACACTGGATACACAACTGACAACAAGCGGCTTTTTGGACTTTCCAGTCTGTTGTCCTTGTATTGTCAGTGCACAGCCAGTCAACTGGAAATATTTTTCTGACAACACACTGGCATATTGCCAGTGTGTTGTCATTGTATTGTCAGTGTATAGTCAGTCACAACATGCCAGGCTCTCTTACATGGACAAGAGAAACACTTTAGCAAACTGGAATCATTATTTAAAGTTTTAACTAAATTCATTTATGCAGTACAAAGTTATGAGCACTTATACATGAGTGTTTTTTTGTTTTGGGTTTTAACACCGTTTTTCAACAGTATTTCAGTCATGTAACAGCGGGTATACATTAGTGTGGCAGATGGACTAGTTTTGTTTGTTTGTTTTGGGTTTAATGCTGTTTTTCAACAGTATTTCAGTCATGTAACAGGGGGCAGTTAACCTAACCAGTGTTCCTGAATTCTGTACCAGTATAAACCTGTTCTCTGTAAGTAACTGCCAACTTCCCCACATGAATCAGAGGTGGATGACTAATGATTTCAGACACAATGTCATTTATCAAATAGTCACGGAGAACACAAGCCCCGTCCTAAGATCGAACTCGCGACCCCATGATCCGTAGATCGACGCTCTACCTACTGAGCTAAAGATGGACTAGTATCCCAATATATGGCTTACTACTCAGTGTTACTAATTTTTTTTATTTCCCCCTAGGAAAATTGTCTTTATTACCATTGTATTGTCATAGCATTGTCAGTGTATGGGAAGTTTGTTTCCAGTTTAGTGTCAGTATATATTTTTAGCTCACCTGAGCACGAAGTGCTCAAAGGTGAGCTTTAGTGATCACCCTGTGTCCGGCGTCCGGCGTCGTCCGTCGTCCGTCCGTCCGTCCGTCCGTCGTCAACAATTTGACTGTTAACACTCTAGAGGTCACATTTTTGGCCCAATCTTAATGAAACTTGGTCAGAATGTTACCCTCCATAAAATCTTGGACGAGTTCGATATTGGGTCATCTGGGTTCAAAAACTAGGTCACCAGGTCAAATCAAAGGAAAAGCTTGTTAACACTCTAGAGGTCACAATTTTGACCCAATCTTAATGAAACTTGGTCAGAATGTTACCCTCCATAAAGTCTTGGACGAGTTCGATATTGGGTCATCTGGGGTTAAAAACTAGGTCACCAGGTCAAATCAAAGGAAAAGCTTGTTAACACTCTAGAGGTCACATTTTTGGCCCAATCTTAATGAAACTTGGTCAGAATGTTACCCTCCATAAAATCTTGGATGAGTTCGATATTGGGTCATCTGGGGTCAAAAACTAGGTCACTGGGTCAAATCAAAGGAAAAGCTTGTTAACACTCTAGAGGTCACAATTTTGGCCCAATCTTAATGAAACATAGTCAGAATGTTATCCTTAAAAAAGTCTTGGACGAGTTTGATATTGGGTCATCTGGGGTCAAAAACTAGGTCACCAGGTCAAATCAAAGGAAAAGCTTGTTAACACTGTAGAGGCCGCATTTATGACTATATCTTCATGAAACTTGGTCAGAATGTTAATATTGATGATCTTAAGGTCCAGTTTGAATCTGGGTCATGTAGGGTTAAAAACTAGGTCACCTGGTCAAATCAAAGGAAAAGCTAGTTAACACTGTAGAGGCCACATTTATGACCATATCTAATGAAACTTGGTCAGAATGTTTATCTTGATGCTCTTTAGGTCAAGTTTAAACCTTGGTCAGCTTCGGTCAAAAACTAGGTCACTAGGTTAAATCAAAGGAAAAGCTTGTTAACAGTGTAGAGGCCACATTTATGACTATATCTTCATGAAACTTAGTCAGAATATTAAACTTGATGATCTTTAGGTCAAGTTCGAATCTGGGTCATGTTGGGTCAAGAATTAGGTCATGGGGGCAAATCAAAGGAAAAGCTTGTTAACACTCTAGAGGCCACATTTATGACTGTATCTTCATGAAACTTAGAATGTTAAACTTGATGATCTTTAGGTCAAGTTCGAATCTGGGTCATGTTGGGTCAAAAACTAGGTCACGGGGTCAAATCAAAAGAAAAGCTAGTTAATACTGTAGAGGCCACATTTATGAACATATCTTGATGAAACTTGGTCAGAATGTTTATCTTGATGATCTTTAGGTCAATAGGTCAGGTGAGCGATACAGGGCCTTCATGGCCCTCTTGTTTTCTATTTATCCTTATTAATGTTTAATATGAATTTTAATGTGACTTAAAACCTTCATTTGCTTGTGACTCAATTTTAATACAAATTCAGATTTGCAATATTTCAGTTATCAATAATATAATATTGAAACCAAAGGAAATTTGACAAAGATTATGGTAAATTTGCAAGTTTAATTTTACAGGGTAGCGAAAAATACATGACTTTTAAAATTAATGTTTAGCAAAAATACTTGTTGCGGACAGAATCTGTGTTACAATGAAAACAAGTAACTGTAAAATGATGAAAAAGTACCTTTACAATGTGCCCATCAGTGCTGGAAAACTATTGAAAACTGAAAATAGTTTTGGAGGGAAAAATGCAACACTTGGCCATTTTGATAAGGTGTCTTGTAATATTTGTTTTGCTGTGAAAATTGCTAAGATGGGTATATTGCCAGTGTATTGCCATTGTGTAGCCAGTGCATTGTCAGAATCTGCTCTGAGTAAATTTATATCCAATGTACTGTCAGACAGACAGCCAATCCATACAATATTGTCACTTATGTAATTTTTATCTCGATTATTCAAAGAATAGAAGTTATTGGACATGCCCCTATTTTACAAAATTATAGATTGAAACTAATTACACACTTGTTCAGTGTCATGACCGGACATGTACTAAGCAGGTCCCATAACTATACTTTTTTCCCTAATTAAGCCCCTTTTTCCACATAGCATTTTTTGCTTAAGTTTTTGTATGCAAGCTGGTATCTCAGTACTCATTCAATTCGATTATAGAAATTATGTTTTTTATTTCCAGTTTCTTGCCATTTTCCTGCCAGATTTCTTCCAGACACTGGAAACAAGCTGACAATATTGTCAGTGTGTTTACATGCTGATTGTAATGAGCCAGTTTATTGTCATATAGTTTGCAGATTATTCCCAGAAACTGGAAATAATATGGAAATAGTGTCCATATTTATAATAATTTTCAGCTAAACTTTTTTTCTTGGAAGTTTGTTCCCATATAGGAATCAGATTATTTCCAGTTACCTTTTTTTTTTGACAGACTGTTGCCAGATCATTGACAGTTACCTTGCAGCTTAATGCCAGCTTGTTTCCATATTTCATTTTCGTAAGGGATATTAAAAGTGGTCAATCAATTCAAAGCACTGCAACTTTTCATCTGATTAATCTCCCACATCATGTATTCTGTTAGATAATTGAGCTGTGCCATGAGAAAACCAACATAGTGGGTTTGCGACCAGCATGAATCCAGACCAGCCTGCGCATCCGCGCAGTCTGGTCAGGCTCCATGCTGTTCGCTTTTAACGCCTATTGGAATTGGAGAAACTGTAAGCGAACAGCATGGATCCTGACCAGACTGCGCGGATGCGCAGGCTGGTCTGGATCCATGCTGGTCGCAAACCCACTATGTTGGTTTTCTCATGGCGCGGCTCAATTATTTATGGAACAAAAACACTAAATTTACATAGAGCTTGATTCATATTGTTTTGCCTTTCATAAAAGTTTGCATTATTACTACTGTTAATTTTATATAATTTCTTATACCTTGATTGTCATGAAAGCTTCAAGCTTATGTAGCAGTTCTCGTATCGGGTGGCCTCGGTAGCTCAATTGGTAGAGCGTTGGCACGGTAAGCCAAAGGTCCGAGGTTCGAATCCTGGTCAAGGCTGCACATTTTTAATGAGACTGTTACACTTATTTGAACCACTGTTGAGTCTGCTTCCTGGAACATGTCATATGCGAAGTTGTGGTTGTGACCCTAGTGGAGCTTGAAGCCACTGGATTGAGCGGCAAGAACTGTAACCTTTATAATTACCTCCCTTGAAGGTGTGAATATTAAAAATTAGTAAGGTGTTTGTCTGAAATTTTCTGCCTCACTTTTACATTTATATCATAAGTGCTTACTTATTATGATAATATTATATTAATCTGTCATAAAATTTTCATACAATTTCATTACATGACCAATATCCGGTTGACCATAGCTTTGAACACTTGCGTTACATGACCAAAATCTGATAGACAACTTTATATATTTGAATAGTAAACATTTTTTCCCATTACGATATGTAAATTTCAATGTTTTTCCACTATGTTATGTAAACTTCATATTGGATGTAAGTTAATTCCATTTAAATTGTAGCGTGTTGAAGTGTTTTTAACTTAACCTGTTGGCGGCAAGGTATTCTGCCTCTGCGGCCAGTGCAGACCAAGATCAGCTGGCACTGTTTGCTGTTCAGTCAGTAAATTTTCAGTGAACACTCCTTTGAATAATAAGTGGTAATGCCCAAATTGAATGATGGACCAGTTCATTTTAGAAATTGAGGAGGGTAAAGGTTCAAAAGAATGAAATAACTTCTATCATTTATATTGTAGTGCAATTGTAATGAACTTACATTGAGAAATAAAGCAACTGACAGAACCCTCCAGTGCAGAACTTGCATGATCATATAACCTGTAAATATTGTCAAGCCAAGAAAAAATATCCTCCAATGGAAGGCAGTCGTCAATGTGCTTGAAAGTAGAAAGTTGTTTATCAAAAAAACATATATATTTGTTATAAAAATTTTACAAGAAAAAAACTGATATTAAATTTTTAGAAAAATTCTTCCAGATGGATTCTTTTAGTCTCCTTTGTTCATTGTTTGTAGCATAATTATGAAAAGTGCGTAGATAATAAAAGCTTTGAAGTTGATGTGTATGTCAGCTGTTGGTGGCAAAAGGGCATATCAAAAATTAGGTAAATGATCTGTTTCTGACTTTCATATACATTAAATATTCACATCAACATTAAATATTCACAACAGTGTAAATATTCACATCCGTGTAAATATTTATTTACACGTCGGACATTTTTTACCAGTATGACATCGACACCGAATTTGATTATTCATTGATGGTGTCAGACATATACAGCATCTTGGAATAATCCATTATTCATACTGTGTATTTATTCGATTAATGTCTCCTAGCTTTCCTTGTTTACTTTGACGACAACCGGTCCTTCTTAACGCCTTTGTCACGTTTTGTAAATTTAGTCATTTTGAAAACAAAAGATCTACAACACATCGGAAGATAAGAATAATATCTTAGCATTTATAGAACACAGTAAATTTTCCTAGACCAAGATTAACCAAAAATTAAAAAAAAAGATTATATAAGTTTAAAAAAATTACTAAATACAGATGAAATGTTAATACAAGCTTAAGTTTCTATAATATTATGTAAATCGATTACTATAACTGAATTGGCTAAAAAGCTGTCACAGATTTTATTTGACTGATGTTTTAATATTTTTTCATCAGCAGACGCCATATAACATTTTTATACTACATAGAAAAGTCATTAGTTTGCTATTTTTTACAATACTTTAACTGATATTTTTTGTTTGATATTTATAGTATTCAAATAAACGATATTGTACAGTCATAATTGCTAATAGATTTTTAGTTGAAATGTCCTGTTGTCATTTTAGCCACATAATTGTTTCTGCGAAATTATTATTGTTCATGATGGGTTAATTTTCATGAATTTTATGGTTTAAAATCAGATCCAAAATGAGGGTGAAACTTTCTAGAACTTAAAATCCATAAATATTGGTCCCCTGATGGTTCCCACACAATTGCTAGTCCAAATAGCAAAATCCTTTGCTGAAAAAGATCAATTTCAGACTTAAAATCAAACATAATATTATTTTCAAACATGAAACTTGGGTCTTAAGTAGTTTACCTTTAACCTTCAGCCAGTTGGCGGCAAGTGATTTTGCCTTACGACCAGTGCAGACCAAGATCAACCTGCACGTCCATGCAGGCTGATCATGGTCTGCACTGTTCGCTATTCAGTCAGTAAATTTTCATTGAACACCCCTTCGAATAATAAATGGTACTGTCCAAATTGAATGTTGGACCAGTTCATTTTAGAAATTTAGCAGGGGATACCTTTATAAAATAATTCCTGTTGCTCTAGAGACTTCTAGCTGTCTCTAGGAGAAAAAAGTTAATCAGTATCTTTCTGATATATTTATATACCATTTACAGACATAGGTGCAAGTAATTCCAAAATGTCAAAGTGTTGTAGCCTGAGGTTACTTAAATTCTGCTGTCACTTTCTTCAAATAGAAAAATCAATGACTTTGCAGTCAACATGGGACAGCAAAGAGTTGAAATTGTAAAATTTTCTCTACATTTATAACAGTATCTACTGTAAAATCGTTAAAATCCGAAGGGAGGCATATAGTTTTTGAACCGTCTGTCTGTCTGTCGGTCTGTCGGTCTGTCCGCAATTTTCGTGTCCGGTCCATATCTTTGTCATCGATGGATGGATTTTCAAATAACTTGGCATGAATGTGTACCACAGTAAGACGACGTGCAGTGCGCAAGACCCAGGTCCGTAGCTCAAAGGTCAAGGTCACACTTAGACGTTAAAGGATAGTGCATTGATAGGCGTGTCCGGTCCATATCTTTGTCATCGATGGATGGATTTTCAAATAACTTGGCATGAATGTGTACCACAGTAAGACGACGTGCAGTGCGAAGACCCAGGTCCGTAGCTCAAAGGTCAAGGTCACACTTAGATGTTGAAGGATAGTGCATTGATGGGCGTGTCCGGTCCATATCTTTGTCATCGATGGATGGATTTTCAAATAACTTGGCATAAGTGTGTACCACAGTTAGACGACGTGTCATGCGCAAGACCCAGGTTCGTAGCTCAAAGGTCAAGGTCACACTTAGATGTTAAAGGATAGTGCATTGATGGGCGTGTCCGGTCCATATCTTTGTCATCAATGGATGGATTTTCAAATAACTTGGCATGAATGTGTACCACAGTAAGATGACGTGTCACATGCAAGACCCAGGTCCGTAGCTCAAAGGTCAAGGTCACACTTAGACATTAAAGATCATTTTTCATGATAGTGCATTGATGGGCATGTCCGGTCCATATCTTTGTCATTCATGCATGGATTTTAAAATAACTATGCATGAATGTGTGACACAGTAAGATGATGTGTCGCGCGCAAGACCCAGCTCCATAGGTCAAAGGTCCTAAACTCTAACATCGGCCATAACTATTCATTCAAAGTGCCATCGGGGGCATGTGTCATCCTACAGAGACAGCTCTTGTTTTTGACTCATTTTTATGGATTTTGTGGTTGCATCATGAATCCAAATTTAATCCTTACCCTGCTAAATTTCTATAATGAACTTGTCCATCTTTCAATTTGGACAGTACCATTTACTGTTAAAAGGGGTGCTTACCAAAAACATACTGACTGAATGGCGAACAGTGCAGATCATGATCAGACTGCACAGATATGCAGGCTGATCATGAGCTACACTGGTCGCAAAGGCAGAATCAATCTTGTCCAGCATGATAAGGGTTACTCATTTTATGATGAAGTTGAAATTTATGGATTTTTATCCTTTTTTTCAAATCTACAAAATTTGATGATATTAAATGATTTTTGAAATAATAAGTGAAAAATTACTTCTTTGCCCCAATTTCACCCATATGCTAAGCTTTTGCAAAGGCAAATAAAACAAAAAAGCATTTTTAAAATCTAATGAAAGTATTGTAATCATTTCAAGCACAGTTGAAGTTTAAAGGCCCATAATGCCTTTGTCAACGATGAGGCTGCCGCACTTTTCGTTATGAACATAAAACACATGAATTTCTTGTTGAATCCTATATCTGATAATTAATTTCTGTAACACTGTCAAAGGTTTGAATATTGATGAATATACTAGAATGTTTTATTGAATCTATTGTTTTTATTGTCTCCCTTCATGGCTCTAACTATAACGGTTCATGTGCAATATTAAAAGTAGTGCTTTTCTAACCATGTAAGTACACATAACATCTATTTGGAAAGCTGTTTCATCTGGTTTTAAGATAAAACTTTAAAGCATTATGGACCTTTAATGGAACTTACCGGTATAAATAGTTTATGTTTCTTAAATTTAAAATGCGTTCATTATTCTTTTATTCAGAAGATGTTTCAGTTCCATAACTTCCCTGGTTCTTAAGCATGTCAGTTGTAAAGCACATTAATCCCAATGTTAGAAAGTTTAGTTGGAGGAGTAATTACGTGAGGGCTCAAACTTACAATCCCTGGTTTCGTACTCAGTGTTACCACAGGGCCACTGCATTCACTCTAATTTTGTTGTTGAGGGGGTAGATGCCAGGGTTGTAACAGTTCAAAATAACTTCCTTAATAAACTTCCTGTAAATTTTATCCTTTAATCCTTTAAGTGTGAAATTGGTATGACAAGCGTGAGAGATTTATTGACTTGCGATGTCCGCTGGTGCCTTCTTCAGCAGCTAATAATGTCACCATCAGCCCCAGAGGGTAATCGAGGAATATTTAAACTGGATTTTGTCACATTGTGTAATATTGTTTACTTTTTTGGTATGGTAACTTTTTCAGACAGTTCTTACTGATCTTTCTGTCATATATATTATTTTTATTGTTATCTTAAAGCATTAACATATTTTGCAACTTATTTATTGTAACCAGCTGTAGAACAAAACTTGTTGAGATGTTAAAATGGATTGCTTTTGATACTTACAGTAAGTAAATAAATTTCAAATGAAAAATTTTCTGTTGTTTTTCCATAATACTTAACATAATTGGCAAGAAAATTTATCATCAAGTTTAGGTAAAAGGGATACAACTCTTACTTTTATCAGGGCCAGTTACTCTAAAAACAGATATACAGTTATCTTCCTTCATTAACTGAATGAACTTTGTAATATTCTTTTAAAGTACATTAACAGTAAATTTATGATCAGAAAATGTTTCTGCACATCATTTGAGCTGCGCCATGAGAAAACCAACATAGTGGCTTTGCGACCAGCATGAATCCAGACCAGCCTGCGCATCTGTGCAGTCTGGTCAGGATCCATGCTGTTTGCTAACAGTTTCTCTATTAGTGTAATAGGCTTTGAAAGCGAACAGCTTGGATCCTGACCAGACTGCGCGGATGCGCAGGCTGGTCTGGATCTACGCTGGTTGCAAAGCCACTATGTTGGTTTTCTCATGGCACAGCTCATTTTTATTAGCATCTTTATTGCAGGGTTTAATTTTTCACAGCAAGTTTTACCATGTTTTATTAATCAGTTTATTATAATATTTCATAATCTGACTAAATCCCCCACAGCTCGGAATCCACAAGAAATCTTGGAAAAGGGTCTGTTGAAATTGTACTTAAAGTCTGTTTGTTGGATTTTAACTTAAAATCTCAGTGTGACACCCTATCTGGCTTTCTGTGAGTACTAAATTTTGATAACCCGTAGTTTAAACTTTGGCAAGTGTTTTATAACTTCTGATTTCTTTTTAACAATTGTGACTCCTCACTGTCTGTAACATTGTCTGTCAAGAATGTAGGAACAAAACATTTGATGAAAAATGTAGAAAATACAACACTATTCCATTTTAGCAATCTTCACATTAATTGACAAAAATGAATTAATACGACAAAAAGCATACTAGTAAGGTTATTCTATATTTTTGTTGTGCAGAAAGTTTGAATAATTTGAGAATTAAAATGACGGTAGACAGTTGTGGCTTATAGTGAGGTTCTAACCTATGTCCTCCTGGTAGAGTGACTGGCACCTTTATAATACTTGCAGACCTGACTGTAAAACAAAATCATACTGAAATAGAATTTAGCTTAAGCACTGTAGTCTTCAGCTGTCTTTAGAGAATAGGCTGCAAGAGGGAATCTTGTTGGATTATTCCATTAGAAAAAAAGAATAACAACAAAAGGAAACTGTAAAAACAAAAACAAAAAAAAAGAAAAAAAACACACAAAAATCGTAAAGAAAAAAAAAACATGAAAAAAACAGGTTTTTCTGCTTGGCATACAGATAAAAAGGAAATTAACTGATTTAAAAGTCTAAAAGGTGAGAACTAATTTAAAGACACAATACCACTTAAGAAACAATTAAAACACTCTGAATGGGCTGAAAATGAGAGTTTTAAAAGATAGGCAGTGATTCATTCACAATTACTGTTACTTAGATGACTAATTATTCCATGCAAAAACACTTTGATAGTGCAGTTCTTCTATAGTATATCTATAGTGTATCTTAAAGATTATTCCAAATTGTTATTTATTTTTGAAGGCCAACATGTAAATTTGTAGGATAGTACAGACATCAAAAGACCATTTGTCTGACTCTTACAAATAAAAAGTAAAAATATTTGATTTATCACTGTAACAATATTTGATTGATTTTAGGCTATATTTTTGCAAGTTCCGATATTCATTTTCTACAAATTTCTCTTTTCTTGTTTTTCGCTAATACGATTATGTTATGTTACAAGCAAAACTTGTTTTTGCTCATGTGACTCTGTTTTCTTACAAGTAAAACTGATTTGTACAAGATGAGAATGGCTTTGTCGGAGATTAACTTTAGATAAAATAGATAAACTTTTAAGTACTGATGTAGATAAGAAAATTGTATGTAAAACCAGATATTCTCTGAGCCCTGGATTTTACAGTAAAATTTCACAGTTTAATGTGTCTTTAATTTTTATTTTGACTGTGTTGTGAAGAATTCAGATTTTGAATAATTATCTGCTTGGCAGGTGTCTTTAATTTATAACTTATACTCTCTTTCATCCAATAAATGAACTTATTAAAAATGGAATAAAATAATTCTTTATTTTTGTGTTCGTAACAAAGCTTTAATGTCATTCAGATTGAATATAAAAGAAATTAAAGTGGTGTAATGAAATATTTTCTGTCGCCAATATGTACCCTTGTGTTAGCAAGTGCTAAAAATTCATTATGAGGACAACAGTTATACTGTATTCAGGAGTATGTGGTATATAACACCATTTTGATTTTAAATACTTCAGATAATTATATTCTTTTAAAGACCAAAATTTCAAAAATATTATTTAGGATAATGTCATTGAAGGTTTGTGACAGTAATTCTTTTTTTTTTTTTTTTTTTTTGGTTGGGTTTAACGTCGCACTGACACATTTTAGGTCATACGGCGACTTTCCAGCTTTGATTGTGGAGGAAGACCCGACAGTAATTCCTTTTAATATAATTAACAAATACAAAATTATGTGCTGTTTATAACACCATAATTTTTATTTGACAAGTTAAACCTGAGGTTTTAAAATGACGTGTGTTTTTAGCTCACCTGAGCACGAAGTGCTCAAAGGTGAGCTTTAGTGATCACCCTGTGTCCGGCGTCCGTCGTCGTCCGTCGTCCGTCCGTCCGTCCGTCCGTCCGTCGTCAACAATTTGACTGTTAACACTCTAGAGGTCACATTTTTGACCCAATCTTAATGAAACTTGGTCAGAATGTTACCCTCAATAAAATCTTGGACGAGTTCGATATTGGGTCATCTGGGGTCTAAAACTAGGTCATCAGGTCAAATCAAAGGAAAAGCTTGTTAACACTCTAGAGGTCACATTTTTGGCCCAATCTTAATGAAACTTGGTCAGAATGTTACCCTCAATAAAATCTTGGACGAGTTCGATATTAAGTCATCTGGGGTCAAAAACTAGGTCATCAGGTCAAATCAAAGGAAAAGCTTGTTAACACTCTAGAGGTCACAATTTTGGCCCAATCTTAATGAAACTTGGTCAGGATGTTACCCTCAATAAAATCTTGGACGAGTTCGATATTGGGTCATCTGGGGTCAAAAACTAGGTCACCAGGTCAAATCAAAGAAAAAGCTTGTTAACACTCTAGAGGTCACATTTTTGGCCCAATCTTAATGAAACTTGGTCAGAATGTTACCCTTAATAAATCTTGGACGAGTTCGATATTTGGTTATCTGGGATCATAAACTAGGTCACCAGGTCAAATCAAAGGAAAAGCTTGTTAACACTGTTGAAGCCGCATTTATGACTGTATCTTCATGAAACTTGGTCAGATTGTTAATATTGATGATCTTAAGGTCCAGTTTGAATCTGGGTCATGTAGGATAAAAAACTAGGTCACCAAGCCAAATCAAATGAAAAGCTAGTTTACACTAGAGGCCACATTTATGACCATACCTTAATGAAACTTGGTCAAATCTTGATGATCTATAGCTAAAGTTCAAATCTGGGTTAGGTGGGGTCAAAAACTAGGTCACTAGGTCATATCAAAGGAAAAGCTTGTTAACACTCTAGAGGCCACATTTATGACTATATCTTCATGAAACTTAGTCAGAATGTTAAACTTGATGATCTTTAGGGCAATTTTGAATCTGGGTCATGTCGGGTCAAAAACTAGGTCACCGGGTCAAATCAAAGGAAAAGCTAATTAACACTGTAGAGGCCACGTTTATGACCATATCTTAATGAAACTTGGTCAGAATGTTAATCTTGATAATCTTTAGGTCAAGTTTAAATCTGGGTCAGATGGAGTCAAAAACTAGGTCACTAGGTCATATCAAAGGAAAAGCTTGTTAACACTCTAGAGGCCACATTTTTGTATATATCTTCATGAAACTTAGTCAGAATGTTAAACTTGATGGTCTTTAGGTCAAGTTCGAATCTGGGTCATGTCGGGTCAAAAACTAGGTCACGGGGGTCAAATAAAAGGAATAGTTAGTTAACACTTTAGAGGCCACATTTATGACCATATCTTAATGAAACTTGGTCAGAATGTTAATCTTGATGATCTATAGGTCAGGTTTAAATCTGGGTCAGGTGTGTTAAAAAACTAGGTCACTAGGTCAAATCAAAGGAAAAGCTTGTTAAGACTCTAGAGGCCAGATTTATGACTGTATCTTCATGAAACTTAATCAGAATGTTAATCTTGATGATCTTTAGGTCAAGTTCGAATCTGGGTCATGTGGGGGCAAAAACTAGGTCACCGGGTCAAATCAAAGGAAAAGCTAGTTAACACTTTAGAGGCTACATTTATGACCATATCTTAATGAAACTTGGTCAGAATGTTGATCTTGATGATCTTTAGGTCAATAGGTCAGGTGAGCGATACAGGGCCTTCATGGCCCTCTTGTTTTCTTAATTATATTAGTGTCCCAATTTCTTTGCAATAAACGCGCCATTTACAATATTTCAGTATTATCTCAGTGTTTTAAGTTTTATAAGGTAATGGTCCTCCGAGAGCAATTGCATAGCATTTCTGTTGCACTGGGGAGCAATTCGTAACAGTTGGAAGGATTTAATAGACTCTCTGTCATTTACTTTTCAGTGTTGATCAAATATATCCCAAGCCATATTTGTTTGCTAAGTAAAGATTCTCTTTGTTCGATAGCGTTTCCTGTCCAATAATATTATCCTGTTTTCAGTCAATAAAAATGGATACTATATACTTTTATACGACTGTCAAGTGTTTCTTTTTTGTTTCATGTTTTGAAAAATGAAATGGCATATTTCATTTAACTTTGAATTTCTATTGAAAAAATTTAAACATTGTATCAAAATGTTGAAAAATATTCTAAATTGAATTGAAGTTTACGTTATTTGGCAAATAAATGTATGAATTTGACACTCTATTTTGGAGTATCGGAATTAAGTCTTTGCCATTTGTTTTGTATATACAGCCGCCCCTTACATTTAAACATTATTTACTCAGTGAAGAAAGTAAAAGATTTACTTTTAACCTAATTAGCACTTAGTTTAATAGGAAACAGTTCCCGTATATTGATATTTTCAGCTTTGGATCAGTGAATGTTAATGTGCGGCAGCTCTATCATTGGAATATTGATAGTGATTGCGGGATTATAAAGGTTGTCGTAACTGAAGTGTTTTAGTACGATGACAATAGAACTCATTCTTTTCCGATTCTTTAATGTTGGAGTAGCTCCGATGTCATTGTAGTTTTTGTTTTCAATTGACTTGTCAAGGAAGGGCTTTGATTCTGTGTATTTTTTTTTCTAAATAGCGTTGATTTTATTGTTTGTGCTTGAAGCACAATTGAAATTATTCACTGCTGTTCATGGCATTAACTAAAGAAACTTGACATTAAATGTTGGAAGTCAGTATTCTGCCAATTCAAGAGCTTTCTTTGATTTCTATAGTGATGGAAAGGTGCCTTGTTAGAATGATGCCAACATGATAATCACTTTTTTTCAATAAAATAGTTTTATTTGAAGTCATGATGGAGAAATTCTAGAAATTTTGTAAGTAAAAAAGGACATTGAGAACTTTACAGGTAAATAATATATTACATTATTTTACTGTTAGAATGCATTTACAAATAGGCTATTATAAATGATGGCTGGAAGGTCAAGTTTTTTATTTGAAATCACAAAAAAAGAAACAGGAAGTTTTCTGTGGGGAAGTCTTTTTATGCTAACAGTATTTTACTGCTTAAATTTTCATTTTTGTAAATATGTAGAATTATTATGTATATAATATTATATAAAAAATTATATTAATATATTGGTTATATTTTACAATTATGCTAAATACAGTATACATTTTTGTGCAAGATGGGTAATCTTTTTATTATGACATTATTTATTTTATTGCTTAAAATTTTTACTTAATTGTAATGATTCAATTTATTGGTGGTAATTTTACATGATATACATAGTTGACAGTCACGCTAATTTGAAAAAAAGAGTTATACTGTACATAATTCTGATGAAGGTCCAAGGGGATCAAAACTGGTAGATAAATAAATAATAGTTTAAACATGACCCCGGTGTTATTTCTATTTTGACTTAATTTTAAGAATATAATATAACTGGATGTAAATATACTCTAATAGATATAATTGATATTTATAGTGCTATTTATCCTAGAATGTGACAGATAATAATGCTTTAATTCTAAGAAAAAAAGATTCCTGATTTTTTTTTGCAAAGCTTTGTTTGGTCAACAGAGTTATTCATAAACTGCTGCTTTATCTTGCAAGATCCAGACAAAGTTTAAGTAATTATTCTATGTAGATGCCTCTAGGGAGGTTGAAGGTGTAACAGTTTGCTCTAATAAATATTTTAAGAAATATCTGCGAAAATTCAAAGTCTGTTATATGACAATGGGCTTTATCTTTTTCATTGCTTTTTTATGGGTTATGTTCATGATGAATATTTTTTCATAAAGGATGTGTGATTAAAGGCAAGAGATACAGGGAAATATTTGAAATTTCAGATAGTTTTATTTCCACTGGGACAACTTTAAAGATGTTGATAAAGAAAATGAAGACGGAAAGATATCACTCAAGCAAGAATTACATTTTCTCTCGGTCTATCTCTACTTCTTTTAGATTTTAACATTTTGACAAATGTTTTCTTTGTCTATTTCAGACTGTTTGGTTCGTGAGAGAGACCTATTTGGAGAAGTTAAAGACAGTATACCATGAATATTTGACCACCCGCATCTTACAATTAAATTCCGAGAGGGGGTATCAGCAGTCGCTATGGCAATATCAGGGAATGATGGTTGTTTACTTAGTCTGTTTCTGACTGTTTTACTGAAAGTTATTGTGGCACAGAATTACCAAGTTACTTTTACAATTGAAGAGGAAAGGGCTCCGGATAGCTTCGTTGGTGACGTTTCAAATAGTTTTTCTTCCAACATTCCACGGGAGGAGATTGGGCATATCAAATATGGCTTCCTTCAACAGAACTATATCCAGACGTTGTTAACACTGCAGCAGACGTCAGGGATTTTATCTACAGCTGTTGTAATTGATCGAGAGTCAAAAACTGTCTGCCAGTCTCAGGCATTATGTTCATTCAATTTTGACATTGCTGTCAGATCATCACGTCCCCAGAGTTCGTTTTTCGAAATAATTTCTGTCACCCTTATTATAGAAGATATAAACGATAATGCGCCACTTTTCCCACACAGTCTTGTTCTACTTGATATCCCGGAGTCTGCTACTGTTGGAACTTCTTTCCATATCGACAGTGCGATAGATCTTGATGCAGGAACAAATTCAGTTCAAGCTTATGAAATCGGTCAACAAAATGGTAACTTCAGCTTAGATGTAATTCGAAAACTTGACGGAAGCTTTACAGTTAAACTTGTTCTCAAATCATTGCTGGATCGAGAATCAAAGGATAAATACAATGTTGTAATTATTGCCATGGACGGCGGAAATCCGAAAAAATTTGGTGCTGTATCAGTTAATATTACTGTTACCGATGCTAATGACAATGCCCCCATCTTCACTCAGACAAATTATAATATAACTGTTAGAGAAAATGTAACTATTGGATCTACAGTACTCACAGTCACGGCTCGAGATAAAGATATTGGCAACAATGGGAAGATAACGTATAGATTAAGTAAAAACCAGTTAGATGCTAGGGTAAATAATATATTTGAGATTTCACAAGATGATGGAGAATTAAAGCTAAAAGATAAACTTGTATATGAATCGGGGACTTCCTACAAAATTATCGTAGAAGCCAGCGACAATGGTAAACAGCCTCATGTTACCCAGGCCATTGTCAAAGTATATGTTATTGATGTAGGCAATAATCCTCCGAGTCTACAAATTAACCTTCTCGAACAAGGAAACACTAAATTTAAAAACATTCTAGAATCCGCAAATCCAGGTACATTTGTTGCTCATATAAATGTTGTTGATACAGACACTAATGAAAATGGAGAAGTCGAATGTGAAATCTCAGACAAGAAATTTGAACTTTTGAGAATGGGTAGAAAAGGATATAAGGCTGTTGTTAAAAGTAAATTGGATAGAGAAACACAAGACTTGCATAATATTATAGTAAGTTGCCATGACTTTGGGACCCCTTCACTTACTGCCTCGTCCAGCTTTCTTGTATCAATTTTAGATGAAAATGATTGTGCTCCGATCTTTACGCGGCCAATTTTCACTGGCATAATTCCTGAAAATCACAAAGAATTCAGAACTTTTGTGCAAATTATCGCATTTGACGAGGACTTGGATAAAAATGGGGAAGTCCGATATTATGTTGATGAGGAAAGCACACCATACAAATTCTGGATTAATGAAAGAGATGGTAGTTTACGCGCAGATCAAGTATTCGATCGTGAAGAAACTCCCGTCATCACATTCAAAGTTATTGCTCGAGATCTTGGAAAGCCGTCTTTGTCTAATAAAGCAACAGTTCAGCTGACAATTGAGGATAAAAATGACAATGCTCCAAGGATTGATAATCCGAAAAACTTCTCTGTCACAGAAAATAAAAACTCTGGATCGCTTGTTGGGATTTTAACAGCTACAGACATTGACGAGGGCAAAAATGCCCAGATAATGTTTGTAATCAAACCAGAATTTGAATTTTCTGTACCTTTCGTTGTCTTTCCAGATGGAACCATTAAAACAAATCGGCAGTTAGATAGAGAAGAAAAAAGCAATTACGTGTTCACAGTTGTTGTGTTTGATCAGGGCACGCCAAGATTGAAAAGTTCTGCCAATGTCACAATTTCAGTCACCGACACAAATGATAATGCACCAAAACTGTACTTTCCTGTCGCCAGCAATAAAACTGTTGTAGTGCTAAGTGATGTTAATCCAGGATATAAAGTAACACAAATTGAAGCAAGAGATGTTGACGAGGGAGTAAATACGATTATTTCATATGATATCACATCAGGAAATGAAGACGATCTGTTTGTCATTGACAATAAATTAGGCGGAATTTATTTAACAAAGGCTGTTGAGATTACAAAGAATCGAACTTTCAATCTAAAAATTGCAGTAAAAGATGGAGGTCATCCCCAGCATACGACACACTCCGATTTAAAAATCATCATGGTTAGAGCCATTAACGCTACCTCACAGCTTAGAGGAGATGACAACAATAGTAACACTTTGATAGTCGTAATTGTAGTAATTCTGACCGCTGTTTTATCTATTGTAATGATCATGGTAATATGTTTTTTAAGACGTTTCGATCATCGGAGTAAAGCGCGAAAAAATTTGGACATTGTTGCGCCAGACGAGAAGTATCCAAAATGTTATATGGAAGATCCTTCTCATTATCTGGACAATGCGAAAGATAGTCATGAACACTTGACCCTGTCGTATGAGCCTATGTCAAACATGATGTCATTGAAAAGAAAGGAAGTGAGCTTTGATATAGATGATCATTCTGAACACAGTAATTCCAGAGATAATCACAACACAACTATGTCAACATTTTCTGTCCCAGAATCAGAAAAGGTGAGGTTTCCTAAGATTTTGTATATTTATATCTATGATTGTTTCAGTACAGGTTTGCAAGAATGAGTTCCTGACATGCATTTGCTGCAGCTGCTTTAGTACATTCTTTTTTAAGGGGACAGCTGTCCTCCCCTCTCCTCTCCGCTCCCCCCCCCCCCCCCCACCCACACACACCAACCTTTTTAATTAACTTTCTTATTGAAGCTTTAGTATAAAGATAGTCAACAACACATACTAATAAAAGAAATGAATCTTTGTCCAGTTGAAAAGCCCATTATGGGTAAGTTAATTTAAACCCTATATTTTCAGTCAGTTAAAGGATTGGCAGTTTCTTACAATGTCTTATAATAGATTGCAGACAGTAACTAATGGTCTCAAAAGTGCCAATTAAAGCTCAATTTTGCATTTTGAAATAAATTATTGGAACAGTTTATGAAAATTTCATTCGCTGTCTTGAAAAGAATTAAAAACCAAAGGTATCTTCAGGGAAGAACTTAGTGTTCAAACCAGTACATTAATTGATATTTGCAGATTCTTGCATATTTCAGTATAACGTCATTTATTTCAATTAAAACTGAATTTATAGGAAACAGTTGACTGTAAATTTCTGCCTGATTGAAATTAGCATCTTTTGAAACATTAATGAGCAGGCCGAGATTTCGCACTTTCCCACAGCAGACGTTCAAAGTAATTAAACAAACGAAAATTTGTTAATAATCGGATTTGTTTCCAGGACAGTGCCAGCCATTAAATGAACATTTTTCTGATTATAAAACAGTAAAAGCACTTCAGGGGTTTATAAGTTTAAAGCAAATTTTACAAAAATCTGTTAGAAAGGCAGGCGACCCATCACGATGGTCTGGAAGTAGAAAATTGTTAAAATAGATGTAAAATTTACATCTTTAGACAGAGAAATTAACACTCTCGAAAATTAAATTTAGAACTGAAATTCTTCTACTAATTTAAAGGCAATTCAAAGGTATATTTTCTTAATGTTTAACAGGAAGCTAAAGAAGCAAGGTGAGGGCTTAACATTAAACTTTAGTATCCTGTTCTTTATTTATCCCCTACTGGTTGAAGACCAATTTCGGGGATTGTAGGATTGCGCTTTTCCGTTTCCATCATTCCAGCAATTTCGTGTCCGGTCCATTGCTGTCACTCTTCATGGGATTTTAATATTACTTGGCACAAATCTTAAGATGAGACAACCTGTCATGCGCAAAACTCAGACCCCTAACTCAAAGGTCAAGGTCACACTGGAGGTCAAAGGTCAACAGGGCTTTTCTCCTGTCCGGACTGCACAACTTTAGACCTCTAGCTGAAAGGTCAAGGTCACACTTGGTAGTTAAATGTTAACATGGCATGAACAGGGTCTGTTACATGTCCAGTCCAGAACTGTTGTCATCCATCAAGGGATTACAATATTACTTGGTATAAATGTTTCCCGTAATCAGACAACATGCCATGTGCAACACTCAGAACCCAAGCTCAAAGGTCAAGGTCATACTTGAGAATCAAAGGTCAGTAGGAGTTTTTAGCTTGACTATTCGAAGAATAAGTAGAGCTATCCTACTCACCACGGCGTCGGCCTCGGCGTCACACCTTGGTTAAGTTTTTCGTACCAGTCCACATTTTGACAAAGTCTTTTGAGATAAAGCTTTGAAACTTTCAACACTTGTTTACCATCATCATGGCCAGTTATAGGCAAGAGCACATAACTCCATCAAGGATTTTGGCTGAATTATGGCCCCTTTTGACTTAGAAATCATGGTTAAGTTTTTCATACCAGTTCATATTTTGACAAAGTCTTTTAAGATAAAGCTTTGAAACTTTCAACTCTTGTTGACCATCACCATGGCCAGTTATAGGCAAGAGTACATAACTCCATCAGGGATTTTGGCTGAATTATGGCCCCTTTCGACTTAGAAATCTTGGTTAAGTTTTTCGTACCAGTTCATATTTAGACAAAGTCTTTTGAGATAAAGCTTTGAAACTTTCAACACTTGTTTACCATCACCATGTCCAGTTATAGGCAAGAGCACATAACTCCATCAAGGATTTTGGCTGAATTATGGCCCTTTTTGACTTAGAAATCTTGGTTAAGTTTTTCGTACCAGTTCATATTTAGACAAAGTCTTTTGAGATAAAGCTTTGAAACTTTCAACACTTGTTTACCATCACCATGTCCAGTTATAGGCAAGAGCACATAACTCCATCAAGGATTTTGGCTGAATTATGGCCCTTTTTGACTTAGAAATCTGGGTTAATATTTTGTACCAGTTCATATTTTGACAAAGTCTTTTGAGATAAAGCTTTGAAACTTCCAACACCTGTTTACCATCACCATATCCAGTTATAGGCAAGAGTACATAACTCCATCATGGATTTTGGCTGAATTATGGCCCTTTTTTACTTAGAAATCTTGGTTAAGTTTTCCGTACCAGTTCATATTTTTTGTAAAGTGTTTGACATATGGCTTTGAAACTTTTATCACTTGTTTAGTATAATAGTCTCTATCTGTGGGAAAGAGTACATAACTCTGTGATCTATTTTGGCTGAATTATGGCCCTTTTTGGACTTTTAAATTGGTACTGTTTTCATACAAGTCCACGTTTTGTCAAAACTATTTGACATATGGCTTTTAAACTTTGAACACTTGTTTATCATTACGATTTCCATCTGTAGGCAAGAGTACATAACTATTTTGACTGAATTATGGCCCTTTTTGGACTTTGAAATTGGTTCATACATTGCCAATTAGTGCAAGACTTATCGAAATCAAAGAAATACAGGAACATTGTTTGTCTAATCTCTTTATTTCTTTTGTCTGAATATCTGTGGAAATATTTTGACCCCATTCTTGAATCAGTTCTTCGAATAGTCAAGCACGCTGTCATCAGACAGCTCTTGTTTTCCCTGTATGGTCAATAACTCTGTCATCCATGAAGGGATTTTAATATTACTTTGCACATTTTTCCATTATGAGACAATGTGTTGTACCTAACACCCTTGTCTTGTTAGCTCACCTGTCACAAAGTGACAAGGTGAGCTTTTGTGATCGCGCGGTGTCCGTCGTCCGTCGTCCGTGCGTGCGTGCGTGCGTGCGTCCGCGCGTCCGTAAACTTTTGCTTGTGACCACTCTAGAGGTCACATTTTTCATGGGATCTTTATGAAAGTTGGTCAGAATGTTCATCTTGATGATATCTAGGTCAAGTTCGAAACTGGGTCACGTGCCGTCAAAAACTAGGTCATTAGGTCTAAAAATAGAAAAACCTTGTGACCTCTCTAGAGGCCATATATTTCACAAGATCTTCATGAAAATTGGTCAGAATGTTTACCTTGATGATATCTAGGTCAAGTTCGAAAATGGGTCACGTGCCGTCAAAAACTAGGTCAGTAGGTCTAAAAATAGAAAAACCTTGTGACCTCTCTAGAGGCCATATATTTCACAAGATCTTCATGAAAATTGGTCAGAATGTTTACATTGATGATATCTAGGTCAAGTTCGAAAGTGGGTCACGTGCCTTCAAAAACTAGGTCAGTAGGTCTAAAAATAGAAAAACCTTGTGACCTCTCTAGAGGCCATATATTTCACAAGATCTTCATGAAAATTGGTCAGAACGTTCACCTTGATGATATCTAGGTCAGGTTTGAAAGTGGGTCATGTGCGATCAAAAACTAGGTCAGTAGGTCAAATAATAGAAAAACCTTGTGACCTCTCTAAAGGCCATATTTTTCATGGGATCTGTATGAAAGTTGGTCTGAATGTTCATCTTGATGATATCTAGGTCAAGTTTGAAACTGGGTCACGTTCGATCAAAAACTAGGTCAGTAGGTCTAAAAATAGAAAAACCTTGTGACCTCTCTAGAGGCCTTATATTTCATCAGATCTTCATGAAAATTGGTCAGAATGTTCACCTTGATGATATCTAGGTCAAGTTTGAAATGGGTCACATGCCATCAAAAACTAGGTCAGTAGGTCAAATAATAGAAAAACCTTGTGACCTCTCTAGAGGCCATATTTTTCATGGGATCTGTATGAAAGTTGGTCTGAATGTTCATCTTGATGATATCTAGGTCAAGTTCGAAACTGGGTCACGTGCGGTGAAAAACTAGGTCAGTAGGTCTAAAATTAGAAAAACCTTGTGACCTCTCTAGAGGCCATATATTTCATGAAATCTTCATGAAAATTGGTCAGAATGTTCACCTTGATGATATCTAGGTCAAGTTAGAAAGTGGGTCACATGCCGTCAAAAACTAGGTCAGTAGGTCAAATAATAGAAAAACCTTGTGACCTCTCTAGAGGCCATATTTTTCATGAGATCTTCATGAAAATTAGTGAGAATGTTCACCTTGATGATATTTAGGTAAAGTTCAAAACAGGGTCACGTACCTTCAAAAACTAGGTCAGTAGGTCAAATAATAGAAAAACCTTGTGACCTCTCTAGAGACCATATTTTTCAATGGATCTTCATGAAAATTGGTCAGAATTTTTATCTTGATAATATCTAGGTCAAGTTCAAAACTGGGTCACATGAGCTCAAAAACTAGGTCACTATGTCAAATAATAGAAAAAACGTCTCATACTCAAAACTGGGTCATGTGGGAAGAGGTGAGCGATTCAGGACCATCATGGTCCTCTTGTTTTATTTTCCTTTCTGGTCCATAACTCTGTCATCAAATAAGGGTTTTTTAATATTACTTGACATAAATACTCCCCATAATGAAACAATGTGTCATGTGCAGTACAGACCCCTAGCTCAAAGGTCAAGGCTACACCGGAAATTCAAAAATCAACTGTTAGCTCTGTTCCTGTTCAGTCTGTAAAATATTTTATATAAGCTCAAGTGTCATAATATTGGACCCTATCAAAAAAAAATTGTCTGTGTGTTTTCTTCACAATTACTTCCCTTTAATTGATGATTTCTTACATTTTTTCACATTTCAAAGTGAAATGTCATCAAAATTGAATATAAATACTTTTTGTTAGTGTAGAAAAATCTGATATATGCTAACATACTTCTCATAGTTAATACCAACATTTTTATATATGTTTTTTTTTCTCTCTTTTAATTAAAGAAGAAAAATTCCTCTTCATAGAAGCAAAAACATTTTTTTAAAATTTTGTATGTGAATATATGATAATAATATCAGATGAAATATGTTTGAGACAAAAAAATATAAATTATGAAGTACTGCTTTCTTCCATTTGTTTATTTTGAATCTGAGATTAGCGAATAATTACATGATTGAGAAAACAGTCAGTGGTTTAATGTTGCCAGGTTTTCACAAGATTTATACAGTCTGTTGAGATCAAAAAAAATTTGTTACGCCAACATTGAAGTTTTCTCAGAAAATCCCTCGACTTTCTATGCATATGTCAGTTCTGAGATTTTTTCATGAAGTGCTATTAAAGAGGATTTAACATGACTTTTGTAGGACTTGAACGAACAAGATGTCAGTCTAAGGCTTTTATATTAGGGTCTATAAATATGAAGTCCCCCTGGTTAGCACTGCACTATAGGGAATCTGAAGGGCATGAATTTGATCCATGTGTAAAGCAGATTCTACTGCGACAATTTCTGAGACAACAATTTTGTCATATGTTTTTTGTACTCCAAATAAGTCAGTATTGGTAAACTAGGTGCATTAAACCCAAATCACACATAAAACTGAAATCACAAATAAAACCTAAATCACACATAGAGCCTAAACAACATAACTTATGAAACACAAATCACACATTAAACCTAAAACCCAATCAGTGATTTGGGTGTCACATTAAAATCTGAATTACACAATCATGAAACCTGGATCACATTAAGTTTGTAGACCAAATCATGATAAAACCCAGATCAAATTAAAATCACATATAAAACACAAGCCACACATAAAACCCAGATCACATAATTATAAAACCCAAACCTAATCACACATAAAGTCCAAACTAAATAAAACATAAAATCCAGATCAAACAAATTCTAAAACATAAAAAATTAATGTCAGTAATATAAAATTCTGTCAAATACAGCAACAATATATACCTAAGAAAATAATCGCATTCTTTCTTCTCGCATTCTCAGAGTTCAGGCGTGGCAGGGTTCCAATAATATTGTCATTATGGTGAAAATGAGAAATTCTGTTTATAATTCATAATGTTACTGAAGTATGTCTTGCATAACTAATCTGTCAGAAGCATGACAGCAAAGTATTCCAGCAGATTGCAAGAAAAAAACTTTCGTTATGCCACACACAGTGAACCGGAACGAAAAGATCATTAAATTTGCCATGTAAAATAATTATGGATACAAAAATATAGGCTATTGGAACAATTTCTTCTCTTTTTTTTATTTGCAGTCATTTTTAAATATAGCTTATGCCTGAAAGTGAATGGAAGTAGGGATAATTTAAATGAGTTTCCCTACCAAAATGATTTTGTCTGAGTTTTGGAAAATTTATGAATATTATCTTCTCCAAGTAATTTATTATGTTGTTTTCTGACATAGACTAGACTTTTCTAGAAGAATTTTCAAAAATATGCACTAGTCATGCACAGTTCATAGCCCTTGGGCATGATCGGGATATTACTGCAGACCTCTTTATCAGTCTATATTTGTATATCTTATAAGATAGCAGTTAACTTTTTTGGTTTACAGTTGAACCTTCCCTTTGTGGCCACTTGTATAAAGCAGTCATTTTCTTAAAGCAGCATGCAGTCTGCTTACTTCCCAAATTGATAATTTGTTCGTATTTTCACCTGCCTTAAGTGGTTTCACCTGCCTTAAGAAGTTTCACCTTAAGTAGTTTCAACTGCCTTAAACAGTCACCTGACATCAGCAGTCTTATCACATTTCTACCTTTATTGGCTGCTTAATACAGGTTTGACTGTATAAAAATGGTAATTTTCCAGATGTCTTTTCAGCCTGCTCACTACAGTACTACTAACCGAAATCGCTCAAACTTTTATAATTTTGTGCTTGCAATTATTGCCAGCTTGTCACTGAAGTTGTATTTTTGTGTCTTTAATGCTTAAAATGGCACAAAAGAATGAGCCAGTTGAGCCCTGGTTTGATTTTGCTTTCTTGAAACATAAGCAATGAATATGTAATAAAAAAAAAAGTAGTTAAAATGGGTGGAGGTGGGAGATGCTTGGGTAAAAGGTTATCAGTTACAAGACTGTGAGTTGTTAAAACATGGTTTGAGGTGTTAAAACTGAGTATTTCGGAACAGTCTTAGAATGTTGTGTCAGCCAATCAGGACTCAAGTTTGGAGACCAGTCTCAGATCTCCAGCCTGTTATTGGTTGATTCAGAGTTTTGATTTGAAATTAGCCAATAGCAGAGCAGTATTCTGAGACTGGTCTCAAAACAATGTTATGTAACCTTGGGCAATGTCTCTTTACTGGGTAGTTATGTAGCTGATAACATTTTAAGGAAACTCAGTAATTTCACAAGCTACCTGGACAAGTTGATTTCTGGTGGTCAGACAGCTGCTACTACAGACACAAAATGACAGTTTGTTGCAAATTTTTGCCATCAGCTTGCGGAAAGCAGACCTCAGATAAGATCCTGATAAATCTTGTTAAAGGGGAGATAACTCTCATGAGTAATGTTTGATCATTGCAGTACCGGCTTTGACTAAATCACACATTGCTCGATAACATGAAGATAAGTTTGTTGTATTTCAGATAGCCTCTTGTTGAGAAATGTAAATAGAAAAGTGAGAAAACTAATAGTCTTATTTCCAGTATGAAAAATGATTGTTTTTGCTGTGTAAATAATTCAAGTCACTTGTTAGTGGGGTGATTGTAATGAATAGAAAAGTACCGCTTTGATTGTATCATATAAGAATGTTTCTGTCTCATGACCTTTCCTCTCCCAACCTCTCCCCACAACCCTCAAGCCCATAATCAAAAAATTGTTTGCGGCATATAGGTTAAAAAAAACATTTTTCATCTGACCAGTAAAAAAGTTGGGTAGCGGTGATTTTCACAAGTAGGATGCATTTCCACAAACAAATGAGCCGTGCCATGAGAAAATCAACATAGTGGGTTTGCGACCAGCATGGATCCAGACCAGCCTGCGCATCCGCGCAGTCTGGTCAGGCTCCATGCTGTTCGCTTTTAAAGCCTATTGGAATTGGAGAAACTGTTAGCGAACAGCATGGAGCCTGACCAGACTGCGCGGATGCGCAGGCTGGTCTGGATCCATGCTGGTCGCACACCCACTATGTTGTTTTCTCATGGCATGGCTCAAATGTTTTTTAAATGAATAGCCCAAAGTCCCAGTAAGTTTTCAACACCTTTTTTTATATGATGTAAGTTATATATTTGAAATGTCAGAATATTTTTAAATTGATCACAGAGAGTAATCATCTTCAACATTGATGTTGAGAAAATTGGAATAGCAAGAGTTATGGAACTGACATTATGATGGGGAGGAATAAATCCCACATTGAAGCAAACAGTATGCTATTAAATACTGCAATGCTTTTTGATAAATTATTTAAATATAATATATATGACCAAGCCCGTATAATACCACGATACGACATGTATCTCAGAGAATTCAATTACAGCCAAAACACAATCATTTCTGGTATCCAATTGATATTTATTATTGTAGAAGACAGCCGGTCAATTCTTTACCATAGAAAACTGCTAATTCTGTAAAAGCATTAATTCATCACGAGTCATTTTGGCAAAGACGGGCACATATTCATTTATATTTGTCATATTTTGGACACAATTCTCTTAAAACCACAATGACTTCTGACTTTATTATCACAAATTAGAGGCTGCCTTTTATATTTCATTACTTTAGACATTTCTTGAAGCGCTAATCAATGCCGCTAGACAAAATGATACAGCAACATCTCTCATGCAGAATGTATATTTTTCGGAAAAAGAGTTGCTAGCTGTAAATACTTTGCTGAGAAAAATTCAAATATACTATACAAGGAAAACCCATGCTAAATGTCACCTGTGAATTGGAAACTACCTGACTCAAAAGATGATTTTTTTTTTTCATTTCTGATTTAAGTTAACTTGTGAACAAAAACTATCAGCAAATTAAGACCGTTTTGGGGTCTCAAAAGTGTAGTGTTATATACACAAGTGATCAGTTACAACAGTAGTTGTGCATGGTGCATGTTAGGTTTTTTTAGAAAAAAATTCTGCACAGTTATGGAACTTTGTTTTTTGTTAATATACTATATACATAGTCTGCATATGCAATTTTGTGTGTGCCTATCTCCCAAACCATTGCACACAATTTAATTAAACTTCACACAAGTGATCAGTACCAAGCCTAGTTGTGCATGATGTATGTTCAGATTATGGACTTTGTTTTTTGTTACTATACTATATACATAGAGTCTGCACATGCAGTCTTGTGCGTGCCTGATCTCCCATCCATTGCACACAATTTAATGAAACTTCACACAAGTGATCAGTACCAACCTTAATTCTTGTGCATGGTGCGTGTTAGGTTCTTTCAGAAAAATATTCTGCAATGTTGTGGGACTTTGCTTTTTGTTACTTATACTATGTACATGGAGTCTATACACACACAGTCCACATAATTATGCAATCGTGTGTGCGTCAAAGTGCAATGTACTGTGCCAGAGCATGCAGGGGGTGCAATCATCACCTTCAGTGATAGCTCTAGTTTTCATTTATTCTTTAAAGGTCTCATACAATTACTTGATATTGCAAATTAAGAGTAAGTAGACATTTGCATACTGAGAATAAATAAACAAAGGACAATTATTTCTCCCCTTCACACAATAACTGCTCCCTTATTGGATTATAAAGATAAATTAATATTACATCAGTATCCCTTGTATTTGGGTTGTTTGTTTTTAGATTAACATATGGACAGAGGCATTATCACTGGATTGAAAAGATAAAAACTTGTCAATATCTGTCAGACAGTGTGATAAGTCAATCTACCCCTAGTTTAAAAATGTAATTACCGGTATTATATAATATACCATTATTTGAAATAATGGTGTAAGATTTGAAAAGATGCCTTATTATTTAATCACTCTGTTACTTGAAAAGTGTCTGTAAAATGGTCTGAAGAATAGCAACTGTATTCAAAATGACTGTATCTGTGATTATAGAACAAGTTAGGAGACCAATCACTTGAATTAACTGGATGCTGTATTTGCAGACTGCAAACTCTACTGTTTTGGTATATATGAAAATATAATGGGATTTCTGGTTGTTTTGCAGACCAGTCTCAACTATTGACCACTAATCAGGTTATTTCTGAGCAGACATTTTGCTTTGCATGGTTTCTCATTGGGATTGTTCCAGTCCACTAAACTCAAATTCCAGAACAGGAGGTTTTGAGAATTGTGGAATTTTTGTTGTACACAAAAACAAAAGAACAACATATTTATATTTCTCATTTTGTATTTTTCCAGTTTCAAGGCATGTCAGTTGTAGAGGAGGGAGAAGAGAGTGTTCCGAACTCTAAACAAGGTCGGCTCAATAAGTTACAGATGTTACAGTACCACCAGGCGATCCTCGAGTCCCAGACACGAGCCTGGCTACAGACACAAGAAGGCCAAGAGGTTTGACATAACTATTTAGATAAAAGCTTCTTACATTTAAATTAGATGTAAGTTAAATTATTACTTTTTTATTCAAGAAATTGCAAAAATGAAGAAAACAAATTGTTTTCTCTGTACTAGAAGCTATTTAATGTTCAGCAGTATCCTAGAATGCTATGTGGACTTCAGCTGAAATGCAGGATGGTCACAGAGAATAGTTGCATAACCTGAGAACTGAAATCCCAAACTGGATTGTTTGTTTGAAATTCAGAGCCTGATAGTTTTACACACAGGATAAGACATTTGTAAGGATATGAATTTGCAGATTTCAAGTTTCGAATATAAAGTTAACTGAAATTTTACTTTTTTCATTGGGATTCAATTTCACATACTTAGTAAGTTAGTATTGACTCAAACATGGAATCAACAAAAATAAGTACCCAACAAAAATGAATGTTTTCAAAGCATTTTCATGTGATTTAAATTGTTGAATTTTCAGGAGGGAAGTAGTTTTGAGGTAACTCTACCAGATGACAAGTGTAGTGATACATCAGAAGAAGTGACAGCAAGTGACAGTGGTAAAGGTGGCAGTGAGGATGATATTCCGTCCAGTCATTCTAAAGGTACGTATGCTGGTGTACACTCATCATTCATGCTTGTCATTCTATAGGTACAGATGCTGGGCATTCTATAGGTTGTATTCTGTTAGGCACAGATGCTGGGCATTCTATAGGTGTATTCTGTCAGGCACAGATGCTGGGCATTCTATAGGTTGTATTCTGTTAGGCACAGATGCAGGGCATTCTATAGGTTGTATTCTGTTAGGCACAGATACTGGGTGTTCTATAGGTTGTATTCTGTTAGGCACAGATGCTGGGCATTCTATAGGTTGTATTCTGTTAGGCACAGATGCTGGGCATTCTGTAGGTTGTATTCTGTTAGGCACAGATACTGGACATTCTATAGGTTGTATTCTGTTAGGCACAGATGCTGGGCATTCTGTAGATATGTATGCCGCTGGTTAGACTGTATAGCTGGTTGTATGTAAGTCTTACCACAGATACCCTGGGATACCTGTGTGTTCTCAAGGGATGTATGTCCAGTCATTCTAAAGTGTATACCGGTATGCAATTATGCTAGTCTTTCTAAAAAAGGATATGTCCAGTTCTTTGTCAGTCTATTGTGATTCAGGTTCCATTAAAGGAAAGTTGACTTTCATATCATTTTTCCCACGTTCTTGTAAATGCCATGTTAACCTTTTACATTTAAAGAAAAAGCCTGCGGGGAGCCAATGTTCAATTAATTACTGCAGTTAGAAGTCCTCAAATTCTACTAAAACAATTAGATTTCAAGATATTGGTTCTAAATTGGGTTTGTAAATTAGGCAGGAAAAGAATTTTTCATTAGCTAGATTTCCGAGCTCTTGGGAGCCTACTTGCGGCAGTTCCTTAAAATTTTCACTTGTTTTGAAATGGAGGTGTGAAATTTTGCACCCGGGTTCTGCTAATTTAACCAGTTTTGCCTTGTCACTGCACTGCTGTTAATTGTTTTATATTCATTTTGTGGTTTGATAAATTGTTCTTTTTGCAACTTCTTCCACAAAATTTCTTTTCTTTTTATAGCAGAAGTTAATGAAAAAGGTTTTAATTTCTCGTGTTAATGTGTTTGCTTTGGTATTAAAATGCAGCCTTTAGGTCTCCATGAAATTGTACAAAGATTTCAGTGCATGCAATTACAGTTTGATACACGCGTTCTGTGACAGGAATTTCCCAAAACCCATATAAATAAATAAATTCTCAAGGGGGTTTTTCAAGGTTGTTCTTTTTTTTTGTTCCAAAGTTTTTTTTTCAAGAGGGTTCTTCGAGGGAGTTTTTTTAAAGATTTTTTTTTCAAGAACTAGATGTACAGTAGGCTATCTGTTATTTTTATATGTTTAAGTATTGCAAAAATGATTCCATTAACTTCATGAATTTTAAAGCATTTTGAATTATAATAGTTTCAAGGCCAAATATGTTATCTTTCATAATATATTAACAGAGAAAATCTTGATATTCCCCACAGAATTTTTAAAATATCTTTAATCAACATTTTCTGCTTATGCTAACAGTACTGTGAGAGTTTTACAGTAATTTAATTCAAATGGAGTACGATTTTAATTTTGAAAAATACGACACAAAATGACTTAATTTTTTAAAAAAAAGAGCGACATGCGACAGTAGATTTTTGGAGATTGATTTACACAGCAGTCTATGTTTGTAAAAGAAATTGAACAAGATATTATTAATGATTTTGGTGATACCTGATTTTATTTACTTATTTAAATCCAATAGTTTATAAAATCAGTAAATCTGACGCTGATAAATAGATTGGAATCGCTTGTTTTTCATTTGAATTTAATTTCATGGACCATTAATGCTGTGTTATATCAATTGGATTACCAAGATTCATCAAGGTTTTATTATTATGAGAAATTGACAAAAAAAAAATTGTAACGGAAAATGTGAATCGAACATTAGAATCAGTTGAAAAGCGTTTTTTTCTTTCTGCCTTCAGAATGATCATGTTTGGGCATATAAATGATTGATATTGTTAGATTAGATACTTTGAGAGGTTGTATTTCTATGGCGTATCATGATTAGATTTAATTGATTCGCAGAAATTATTGCGCAGATTTGCATTAAGTTTTTATTTCATTTTGACGCAGTGACTGAAAATGTTGTTATAAGAAGATTTCAGCATTCAGCGCGTGACACTTTGGTTCAAGATATTATGCAATGTTTATATATTGTGAATTTTTCCCTGTTCGCTTATGAAAAATCTTTCATACATTCTCACACTTTTTCTTTGAGTTTTTTTTTCTTAATAGAGGGTCCATTGTGGATTTTAATCTTGCATCTTCTTTCGGAAAATCAACAGTATGAGAAAATAGTCCTGCAATTTCATACTTCTATGACATTATCTAGTTACTCTCTGTACATGACAAATTGTCTAATGTATTTAATAAGGTTGCTTGAATCCATTACATATAAATCTACGATCTACAGGCTTAGCTTTTACAGATACATTTTGAATGTGTTTGGCTAAATTATTCAGTTGTAAAGGAACTTGAATAAACTATTATTAAAACTATATTGATTCATGAGTTTTGATAATTTACAGTATGTATCTACCTGGTTTCTGATATTGTGGCATATATCTAAAGGCGTGAACTTTAAGACTTGATTTCTAATAGAATAATTATTCTCTGTTTTAGATCTAAAGACCAGAGTCCATGGTGTAATCGTTCCTCCTGGGAAATTCCAGACTCGTCACTACGTCGCACCAGAATTCAGACGTCAAGGCAGTCTGCAACGTAAAGCATGTGACATAAACTTTGAAGATAATCGTGTTCATTCCCCAGTTAGTCCTCTCACAGACGATTTGTCGTATCGGCCAGAAAGCCGCGCTAGTCTTGCAAATAGTCTTGCAAATTCCACACCAAGGCCCAACAGTCGGGCGGCCATGTTTTATCCAAATGATCATAGCTTTAACAGAACTTTAGACAGTGTAGGGGACCATGCAACTGACTGGGACTCTGCCTCCTATGTATAAATATTGTGATAAAGATGTGAAAATGAGACAAAATTGTGAAAATAGAATTTTAAGTGAATGTGAAAATTGAGGCAAATTGTGAAAATACAGACAAAATGTTATAAGAAGATAGGCAAATGTGAAAATTTAGGTAAAATGTAAAAGATGCAAAATGTGAAAATTGAGAAAAAATGTGAAAAATGACACATTATGGACAAAAATGTAAAAAAAAAATACTCTCAATATAATGCATCTACATTGACAAATGAGAAATCCCCGGTGAGATTAGGCAAAATGACTTAACTGAGATTAATCTCAAAGATATTTTAGTTCAATCTGTCGTAGACTGACGATTAATGAAATAATTATTGTATAAAGCTAGAAGTGAAATTTGAAAATATTTCACTAAATACAAAACTCAGTCAGTATTATGTTGAAATCCTTAGTTGTCATTAATTTTTACATGTTTTGTTTTACATTATATTAAAGTTCTAAAGGAATTCTAAATGGGAATGCCGGGGCAAGAAGAAGTTGTCAGATGTATTCTTGTTTAAAAAGTGCTTGATAAGATGGTGCTGCTGTGTAGAGCTGTTTAAGTCTACATGAAAAAAAAGGTCCATTTTGTGAAGCTGTTAGACCCTACTTGAAAAAATAGTTCCATTATAAAGTTAGGACTGTCACTGTTCATTGCAATATCAATTTATTTTTGACATAGATGATTCAATGATATACAAAAAATAAATTTCGAAATACTGAAATTAAAAGAAAAAAGGCTTGATTTTCTTTGCAACAAGTTGGTATTTTCTGTTACTTCACGAAATACCATAGATATAAAGAATGTAAGACATTAGTGTAAAATCAGTGCCAATGCTTCAACTGTTCTTTGAGAAAAAGCAGCAACATGCACTATGGGTAAAGTATCCCCTTGATCCGCCTGCTCGAAACATACTGAGAAGGCTGAAACTGGGTTAGTGTATGTGGGTTGATACTTTATCCCTTAGTAGGAGGCTGAAATACTTTATGCAGATGCTACAGTGTGGCTTTTCTTACAGAATGGCTCATATATGAAATGTGCTTTGTAACATTATTAAGCCAAATAACTTTTTATTTAAGTACAATGTCAAAAATTTGTAAACATATGATTTTTCCTCATTGTTTTATTTTTCTACATCCTTGTTTCAGTTTTACAAAGTGGTAATTCCCAAATAAGTCAAATTTGAAATGTAATTCATATCCGCAAAACTCAGTACTACGAGCACTATTATCTTTATTGCTATTTTTAACATGGGAACTGACAAAATATCTTTTTAAAAGACAATAGTAAATTGAAAAAAAAGGCATTTCAAAGATATATCCATACAGAAGACATTCCAGCAAAATTTAATTTCTTAGATCATAATTATATGCACATATTGACTATAATTGTTGGTAAAACAGTTCTGACACTCTCAGGTATATTTCATTTGGTAATACAGCAATTCATTTGTCGAATTTTTGTTATGTTTTATATATTTTGCATTTGTTAGTAATGGCTGTACTTTTCATGACTGTTATGATGTGTAGAACTGAACAAATCCTAATAAAATCAACATGTTTAATTTTTAGTTTTTACTCATTGGCTAGATCTAAATTGTTTGTTTGCACTGTTTAAAAAAGCAGACAGTTACATCATCATTTTTTTCAGTATTTATAGGTTCACAAAACCAGACACTGGACCACTAAAAAATGAAATATGTAATGTAGAGAATTATCCAGCTTTCAAGTTTAAAATTTCCAGTTTTCAGTTATTGAACATTTCTGACTGGTAGTGTTTACGATGTTTTCAAATGATTTGGTATCGTACTGTTTGCATACATCTGGAACATCTTATGTTCCTTGTTAACAGAATTAATTTCCGCTCACTTAACTTAATTTGTTTTAGGTTTCGGAATAATTACTCCACCCTGACAAATCTGTGCATTTTGTGTATGATTTGTCTCCCTTGATTTTCAGTATTCAAGGGAAGTGATCATGTTTAAAAGAGAAGATTATAATTTCAAGATTTGTTGCCCTTTATATACCTCTAGTCAATATTGTTAATTTCATTCATTTTTTCATTGTGTGTAATCGTAAACTCATTAACATTTACTTTAAATGCAAGATTTACACATTAATCTATGATTTATAATTATTTTAATTTCGCACAGAGAAACACTAGATGAACCATTTTTACGGTGCATTTTACAGTTATTTTCAGTTCAAAGAATAATATATGCCAAAGTTACAGAAAAGAAATAAAGAGAATAATTTTTCAGTACAATATGATCTCACCTTTATATACAGAAGTATATCATTATGTCATGAAGGATCTTGTCTTTTAATGTGAGAAAAACATATTTATCAAAGATAGTCACTGTCTTTAATGTAATAAAAGTAAATCATTTGAAGTATTGCTTAACATTTTTGAAATACTAATGTAAGTATGTACTCAATGCAGTGTATATTTTGTGAAGTGATATGTACCTAAAACAGCTATGTTTGTAATTTTGAGGATACCGGTATAGAATGCACTCAAAAAACATTACATGTCTGCAAAATGTTATGATGCAAAGGGCATTCAAAAAGTTACAATACAAAGACAATAACTATTTTTCTTGTCAGTCGTAGCACATATTTGCTCTATTATATTTATTATTTATTATGTAATAAATACAAGCTGAAAACATCATCAAGGTCTGAAAAAATTATGCTAATTTTTTAATTTGTTCAGAATTTTTTAGTATTTCAAGTAATAACTGTTTAAGAAAGCCATTGCTCCAGAATGAAGTACATGTAACATGTTGTTAAGTATTTAACCCACTAAGTACTGGCAGTTGAGCAGATTAACGTAAAACTGTTATTTAATAAGGGTGAACCAATAAGTTGGCATGATCGGTTTATTTACTACTTGTAGATAAAATTTGAATATTATCGTGCCATCCATTTGGTTCACCCATTAAAATAAATTGGTTGATATTACCTGCCCAAATGACAGGATATCTCCAATGATTAGTGTTTTTTCCACCAAATAACTGACATGTTATTCTCAAATATTAGTACTTTTTTTCCACCAGATAATTGACATGTTGTCCCCAATGATTAGTACTTATTTTTTCCACTAAATAACGAATATGTTATGCTCAAATATTAGTACTTCTTTTTGCCACCAGAAAAATATTGTTCACTTTATGTCTCACAACATACAAAAAACCTTGAACAGTTTGTATGTAGTTGAATAAGCTGTTTTATCAATGAACTTACATGTATATAAAATTTAAATATTATGCACTGCATACAATGTCATGTCACCCCTACACTAATTTATTTTATAATAAAAACAACAACAGTTTAACTTGATATTACATGTTATTAACTCTGATACAGATAATTGCTTTCGTCACTTCACCCAATATTTAACGTTTCTACAGATTACACTACAATCCCTTGTCAATTCAAATTTTTTGCATCCATTTGTATTGAAAACCTTTTGCAATCTAAATACCAAATACCTGTGACATTCGTCTGTAACCCTCTGCATATTACATAGTCCTTCCTATCAATTTACCCTTGCATGCATAACCATTGGATATAGTTTGCCTTGTCTCCCTCCTACTTCCCTTAGAATGTTTTACGCTTCAGAAGATACACAACTTACAAATTTCAGCATTGTAATTCAGAGTTTTGTCGCATCCAGTTTTGTTTGAAACCATTTGTGTGTGCCCATCCAATTTAAACGTGATCCAAAATATCCTGTGAACATTCAGTCATATAGGAGTTATGGCCCCTGACTTTGTAAACATTGGTCATTTTAGTGTTGATCGCGCCTAGCTCCAAAGTATTTGACGTAGAGTCACAAAACTTTACAGGAATGTTGGTAAGCATGTGTAGGTGTGCACCTGGGGTTTTGCGTCCGGATTCATTCAGTCATGTAGGAGTTATGGCCCCTGACTTTGTAAATATTGGTCATTTTAGTGTTATGTCGTGCCTAGCTCCAAAAGTATTTGACATAGAGTCACAAAACTTTACAGGAATGTTGGTCAGCATGTGTAGTTGTGCACCTGGGGTTTCGCGTCCGGATTCATCCAGTCCTGTAGGAGTTATGGCCTCTGCCTTAGTTAAAAATTGGTCATTTTAATGTTGTGTCGCACGTAGCTCCAAAAGTATTTGACCTAGAGTCACCAAAGTTTACAGGAATGTTGGTCAGCATGTGCATTTGTGCACCTGGGGTTTCGCGTCTGGATTCATTAAGTCGTGTAGGAGTTATGGCTCCTGACTTAGTTAAAAATTGGTCATTATAATGTTATGTTGCGCGTAGCTCCAAAAGAATTTGATCTAGAGTCACCAAAGTTTACAGGAATGTTGGTCAGCATGCACAGTTGTGCACCTGGGGTTTTGCGTCCAGATTCATTCAGTATTGTAGGAGTTATTGCCCCTGACCTAGGAAAAAATTATCATTTTAATGTCATGTAATGGGGGCATCTGTGTCCCATGGACACATTTCTAGTTTTACAATATATCGTGTACATGCTATTACTCCGTATTTGTTCGTGTGCAGTGTTTTCTAATATAATAGCTGCTACGTCTACATGTCACTCACAACTAGTTATTTGTTACTTCTTAGAACACAGTTCGTATATGATCTCCAGACAGGTCAAGAAATCTTAGTATCTGTGTCAGTTTCACTGTTTTCGCGAACAATTTTTCTCGGCTCTTCTTTCAGAATTACCGGTTTTACTATGGAAAACGGCAAGAAATTAGACTAGTCACTAGACTGATAATAACTATATTTCTATATTTTTCCCTTTTTTGACAAATACAATTTCATAGAGACAAAAGCCAGTCTATTTTAGAGATTTTCACACAGGACTGATGTTGAAATTATCATATTATGATATTGGACATAGGATATAGACTGGCTCAGTTCACTACATTCAATCATAAAAATGTAAAAAGATATATCATAGTCTAGGAGCTAGTCTAGCAAGAAATCAACATCATAATCATTTTTATCACACTTGGCTTCACTATTATTAATCTATCTGAGGGCATCCCTTTCACGTGCACCACCCTTTGCAGAGTTATGCACCTGTCAATATTTTGCCCGTCCGGGGGGGGGGGGGGGGGGGGGGGCGGCGGGCTGACCAAATGGAACTTGACATTTCAAAAATTTTGTTGTCTAAATCCCCACCCTAGAGACAACCTTTTTTGTCTAAATCCCACCCTAGAGCCTGGTTGGTACATCAAATGTTTGTCAAATTCCCGCCTGTCGGGAATGGTCTTCTGTCTAAAGTCCCGTGTATGCCCGCCCCTCCCCTGGGCGGGCAAAATATTGACAGGTGCATTAGTCTATGCAGTCATTCTAAGCCGATGGTACCATTAAAATTATTTTTGAATTTTTCTGTGTGTAAACTATAACTATACACACATTTGTAATCAGCGTATTAAGTTTTCAAGTCTTTTTGCACAGCAGTTTCAAAAATAGTCATTCTTCGCAGTTGCTAAATAACTGCAGGGAATTTCGAGGAGTCGAAGCTAAGGTGCTTGAGAAGCATATTTCAGTAACCGCTCGTGAACAGACGCAATCAACATTTTTTCGCCAGTTATAAGTCTTCATTGAATATTTTAAATACATATTCCTTTTCATTATGGCAACGTCAGTGATTAGGTGATGCATTGCAACCGTAAAAATCTGCACGTACTTTGAATCAGTGCTACTATATTTTCTGGCCTTTTGTGATCATGGAGTTCCGTCCATACTAGGTGGGGCGTGAGAGGTGTTTCATATTTCATTTTATTGTACCGACATGAAGCTGATACTTTTCGACTGTGTTATTCCATATACACAGTACCGCTCATCCGTCGAGGCTGTATTAATTTTATATCGAATGTGATTACCTACAAAAACTTACAGCGACTTGCATTTATCCTGCTATGTCTCTTTCAAAGATTGTCTGGTCATTGCAATACATCGTTGTCACAAACACTGATTCTCTAACTTTCTAATGTGAGTACCAACATCTTACCTGCGCTGAGTAGTTGCTGCCCATTATAAAAGCGCTATCTAAGTATACGAATAAGATTTTGAAAGAGAACTTTTCTCTGATAGAAATGTACCAAACAATTGAATTGCTTTTGTCTTGATGCACCACGGTGAAATTGCATTTTTAAAAAATAATATGCAATGATTCTAGGATGCCATACTTAGAAATCCGGCTAATGAAGTTTAGTGATCCCCCACTACTGTAATTCTCTTTCATTCGCTCTGCGTATGAATCTGTATCTTTTATAACTCTAACTTGTATGATATAGATTCTGCATTTATTTTGTACAAAATGTGAGTTTCGGACAATTTACCAATGTCTGTTTACACTAACGTCGCCGCTTGAATTGTGCAAATGCAGTTGGTAACTTTATTCTTCGATGGTTTGTAACATCGTTTGCATGTCAATTTCTGACCACACAACAATGAACAAATGTGTTTCTGAAATTCCGAAACTAATGAATTCCTTATGTAAACTGTGTTCTGTCAATTGCCCGAAGTACCTGAAATACTAAATAAGTTTGCATACATTTTAAGAAAATACAAGAATGTAAAATCAGAACTATTGTCGAGAAGCTTTTTAGTAGACCTCCCAGAGTTTGAATGGATCCCAGTTTAGAAGTGTTGCGCGGGTCTTCTCACAGATTTCATTCTCTATCACGGCAGCACCCTTTAAGTGCCGTTTGGCAGTTGTAAGAAGTCTCCCCGTACTTGAATTCAGTGTTGATATGGTAGTATTTTCTGGTCCTTTGGGAGTTCGTTCAATGTGTCCCTCTTAAATCGGCGCTAGGGGGCGCGTGAGGTGTTTCTTGTTTCATTACCTTTTATGAACAGACTACGATCTTCTTTTTAGTGTCCAGTCTCTTATCAAAGACAAAATGTGAAGCACAGGCATTGACAGCATTTTAAAAATACCAGAAACAGCACCTTTAAAATATACAAGCAGTGTGTATATAAATGAGTAATACGACTGTGAAAAGTTTATCATTCTGTCCTGATGAGCACACCTTTATTATTTACATGACGTATTTCAATGAATTATACTTGTTTTCCTCGTAAATGTTTTGTTATTATCTTTAAATATGTAAACAACATTCATACTGGTGCATTTTGTTTTATAGTTTAAAACAATTGTTAAAGTATCCATCTGTGCTTTTCACATTCAAATATAAACTGATCCCATTTAAAAAATAACATTATGTAAAGGCATACATCTTTAAAAAGTTTATAGTCAGTTAAAAAGCTTATTCAGACATATGTATGTCTTGTCACCTTAATATAATTACCTTATCTTATCTAATCTTGGAAGATTATGGATGGTAGCTGCCATGTAGCCATGCCTCTGTTATATGTATAAAATTGCTCAATATATACACTAACCAAAAAAGAAAATGAATCTTTACTACCTTTAATATGACATTTTAGGTGTCGCTCCCAGTAAAAAAAACGAAAACTTTGACTCAAGTACAGGCGGATATGACACTTTTTGTAGTTATTTGTAAACGTTTGTAAACCATATATAAGGGCGCTGCAGTTACTTACTTATTATTTCAAAGGACGCATCAGTGATTCTTTATTTGTTACAAATAAACTCACTTACGTGAAACAGTTAAAGGATTGGAAAAACAAGGTAAGTGAATTGTACGCAATACACCACTTTTTTCTTATGTGTCTCAAAAGTGTTCGAAAATTATTGCCCTGACGGTGTGTCAGGGGATTTTAGAATGAACCGTTGAAAATTTTAGATCGTTCATCTGGTATGTTACAAAGTCCATAATATTTCCTTTATAGTTGGTCTATATTCAACAATCATTTGCTAGGCTGTCAATATTCGGAATTATTTGAGCACGGTCCTTTGGACCTCCGACATTAGTTTTCACTAATGACCAATAAGTAATTCAATAAGTGTATAAAATACACACATCAGTTCATGAATCATTTGCTTGTGTTTATCAACGAAATGACTCTTATTGCCTTGATAACTGGTATTTTACTGTGGTGCAAGTTGCTTTTCAAAGTGAACAGTCACTAAATTAGTTTGGTGTGGTGTATAAACATCTTCGCTGTCAACGGATAAGCTATAAATACTGAAAGATTATCTGTAAGTCGTACAAATTAATGTAAAATTCAGCATAAGATATCTGGAATACAAAAAGCATACTACTTAAAGCACGTGCACTGCTAATAATGATTTTCAAAACTGAAAAAAGAAGTCTTTAAAAAATTGACCGATGAAGCAAATAAAAACTTAACAATCAGTGGCATTTATTTCTAAACGTTCAAAGTGCAATTCAACCCATACAAACAATTATACCAACTGTAAATTAGGCCTAATAAGGGTTCTTTGTTTTGGATATTCCTTTTTAAGCTCACCTGAGCAATGCTCAGGTGGGTTTTTCTGATCGCTCGATGTCCGGCGTCCGTCGTCTGTCATCGTCTGTCGTCCGTCAACATTTAGCTTGTGTATGCGATAGAGGCTGTATTTTTCAACTGATCTTCATGAAATTTGGTCAGAATGATTATCTTGAAGAAATCTAGACCAAGTTTGAAAATGGGTCATCTGGGGTCAAAAACTAGGTCACTAGGTCAAATCAAGGAAAAACATTGTGTATGCGATAGAGGCTGTATTTTTCAATTGATCTTCATGAATTTTTGTCAGAATGATTACCTAGATGAAATATAGGCCGAGTTTGAAAATTGGTCATCTGGGGTCAAAAACTAGGTCACTGGGTCAAATCAAGGAAAAACCTTGTGTATGCGATAGAGGCTGTATTTTTTCAATTGATCTTCATGAATGTTGGTCAGAATGATTACGTTGATAAAATCTAGGCCGAGTTTGAAAATCGTTATCTGGGGTCAAAAACTAGGTCACTAGGTCAAATCAAAGAAAAACCTTGTGTATGTGATAGAGGCTGTAGTTTCCAATTGATTTTCATGAAATATAGTCAGAATGATTGCCTTGATGAAATCTAGATCGAGTTTAGATATGGGTCATCTGGGGTCAAGAAGTAGGTCACTAGGTCAAATCAAAGAAAAACATTGTGTATGCGATAGAGGCTGTATTCTTCAGTTGATCCTTATGAAATTTGGTCAGAATGATTGCCTTGATGAATCTAGGTCAAGTTTGAATATGGCTATCTGGGGTTAAAAACCAGGTCAAATCAAGGAAAAACCTTGTGTATGCGATAGAGGCTGTATTTTTCAATTGATCTTCATGAATATTGGTCAGAATGATTACGTTGATGAAATCTAGGCCAAGTTTGTAAATGGGTCATCTGAGATCAAAAACTGGGTCACTAGGTCAAATCAAAGAAAAGCCTTGTGTATGCGATAGATGCTGTATTTTTCAATTGATTTTCATGAAATATGGTCAGAATGATTGCCTTAATGAAATCTAGGTCGAGTTAAAATATGGGTCATCTGGAGTCAAGAAGTAGGTCACTAGGTCAAATCAAAGAAAACCCTTGTGTATGCGATAGAGGCTGTATTTGTCAATTGATCCTTATGAAATTTGGTCAGAATGATTGACTTGATCAAATCTAGGTCAAGTTCAGATAGGGTCATCCGGGATTAATAAGTAGGTCACTAGCTCAAATCAAGGAAAAACCTTGTGTATGCGATAGAAGCTGTATTTTTCAGTTGATCTTCATGAAATTTGGTCAGAATGATTGCCTTGGTGAAATCTAAGTCAGTTTTGAATATGGGTCATCTGGCATCAAAAACTAGGTCACTAGGTCATATCAAATAAAATACTTGTTTAAACTCAAGAGACCACATTTTTGGTCCAATTCTAATGAAAGTTGCCCAGAATATTTGTTTCCATGAAATCCCTAGGTCAAACATGTTTAAACTGTTATGATGTGTTTCACAGGTGAGCAACCTAGGTCCATCTTGGCCCTCTTGTTTATATAGTTTTCTGTGATTTTCACCTCTTTAAGTGACATGTTAGATAGATAAATGTGTACAATTGCTATTATATTTGCATATTTCTGCGGTCTTGGCCAATACATCACAGAGTAATTTAACGATTTTTATACTTAAGGCACTTTACCGCGTTACAAACGCTTTTCAGTTTTCAATGTAAAAAAGTGTAAAATAACTTATTCTCGTGTGTTTCCGTAACATATAGTCTGTTAAAGCAATAGCATTAATTCATAAATTTCCTGATACCTAAATTTCTCACTTTTTTGTTTTCATACGATCTGGTCGCCATCATTACAATTTTATTGCAGCTTTTGTATTTTAGCTCACTAGCAATGATTCAGGTGAGTTATTGGTCATTCAATGTCCGGCATTACTGTGTGCACTGTCGGTCAGTCAGACTTGTGTATGCGATAGAGGCTGTATTTTTCAATTGATCTTCATGAAATGTTAGCAGAATGATTCTTGATAAATTCTAGGCGAGTTGAAATCGGTTATCTGGGTTAAAAACTAGGTCACTAGGTCAAATCAAAGAAAAACCTTGTGTATGTGATAGAGGCTGTATTTTCCAATTGATTTTCATGAAATATAGTCAGAATGAGTGCCTTAGATGAAATCTAGATCGAGTTTAATATGGGTCATCTGGGTCAAGAAGTAGGTCACTAGGTCAAATCAAAGAAAAACATTGTGTATGCGATAGAGGCTGTATTTTCAGTCGATCCTTATGAAATTTGGCAGAATGATTGCCTTGATGAATCTAGGTCAAGTTTGAATATGGCTATCTGGGGTTAAAAACTAGGTCAAATCAAGGAAAAATTGTGTATGCGATAGAGGCTGTATTTTTCAATTGATCTTCATGAATATTGGTCAGAATGATTATGTTGATGAAATCTAGGCCGAGTTTGTAAATAAGTCATCTGAGATCAAAAACTAGGTCACTAGGTCAAATCAAAGAAAAGCCTTGTGTATGCGATAGATGCTGTATTTTTCGATTGATTTTCATGAAATATGGTCAGAATGATTGCCTTAATAAAAAATCTAGGTCGAGTTAAAATATGGGTCATCTGGAGTCAAGAAGTAGGTAACTAGGTCAAATCAAAGAAAAACATTGTGTATGCGATAGAGGCTGTATTTGTTAAATGATCCTTAAGAAATTTGGTCAGAATGATTGACTTGATCAAATCTAGGTCAAGTTCAGATATGGGTCATCTGGGATAAAAACTAGGTCACTAGCTCAAAACAAGGAAAAACCTTGTGTATGCGATAGAAGCTGTATTTTTCAGTTGATCTTCATAAAATTTGGTCAGAATGATTGCCTTGCTGATTTCTAAGTCAATTTTGAATATGGGTCATCTGGCATCAAAAACTAGGTCACTAGGTCATATCAAATAAAATACTTGTTTAAACTCAAGAGACCACATTTTTCGTCCAATTCTAATGAAAATTGCCCAGAATATTTGTTTCCATGAAATCCCTAGATCAAACATGTTTAAACTGTTATGATGTGTTTCACAGGTGAGCGACCTAGGTCCATCTTGGCCCTCTTGTTTATATAGTTTTCTGTGATTTTCACCTCTTTAAGTGACATGTTAGATAGATAAATGTGTACAATTGCTATTATATTTGCATATTTCTGCGGTCTTGGCCAATATATCACAGAGTAATAATTTATTATGTATTTAACAATTTTTATACTTAAGGCACTTTACCGCGTTACAAACGCTTTTCAGTTTTCAATGTAAAAAAGTGTAAAATAACTTATTCTCGTGTGTTTCCGTAACATATAGTCTGTTAAAGCTATAGCATTAATTCATAAATTTCCTGATACCTAAATTTCTCACTTTTTTGTTTTCGTACGATCTGGTCGCCATCATTACAATTTTATTGCAGCTTTTGTATTTTTAGCTCACCTGAGCAATGCTCAGGTGAGTTATTGCGATCATTCAATGTCCGGCTTCTGTCTGCCTGTCGTCTGTCAGCTTGTGTATGCAATAGAAGCTGTATTTTTCAATTGATCTTCATGAAATTTAGCCAGAATGATTGCCTTGATAATTTCTAGGTCGAGTTCGAATATGGGTCATCTGGGTTTAAAAACTAGGTCACTAGGTCAAATCAAAGAAAAACCTTGTGTATGTGATAGAGGCTGTATTTTTCAATTGATTTTCATGAAATATAGTCAGAATGAGTGCCTAGATGAAATCTAGATCGAGTTTAAATATGGGTCATCTGGAGACAAGAAGTAGGTCACTAGATCAAATCAAAGAAAAACATTGTGTATGCGAAAGAGGCTGTATTTTTCAGTCGATCCTTATGAAATTTGGCCAGAATGATTGCCTTGATGAATCTAGGTCAAGTTTGAATATGGCTATCTGGGGTTAAAAACTAGGTCAAATCAAGGGAAAAAAAAGTGTATGCGATAGAGGCTGTATTTTTCAATTGATCTTCATGAATATTGGTCAGAATGATTATGTTGCTGAAATCTAGGCCGAGTTTGTAAATGGGTCATCTAAGATCAAAAACTAGGTCACTAGGTCAAATCAAAGAAAAGCCTTGTGTATGCGATGGATGCTGTATTTTTCAATTGATTTTCATGAAATATGGTCAGAATGATTGCCTTAATGAAATCTAGGTCGAGTTAAAATATGGGTCATCTGGGGTCAAGAAGTAGGTCACTAGGTCAAATCAAAGAAAAACTTTGTGTATGCGATAGAGGCTGTATTTGTCAATTGATCCTTATGAAATTTGGTCAGAATGATTGTCTTGATCAAATCTAGGTCAAGTTCAGATATGGGTCATCTGGGATTAAAAACTAGGTCACTAGCTCAAATCAAGTAAAAACCTTGTGTTTGCGATAGAAGCTGTATTTTTCAGTTGATCTTCATGAAATTTGGTCAGAATAATTGCCTTGCTGATTTCTAAGTCAATTTTGAATATGGGTCATCTGGCGTCAAAACCTAGGTCACTAGGTCATATCAAATAAAATACTTGTTTAAACTCAAGAGACCACATTTTATGTCCAATTCTAATGAAAATTGCCCAGAATATTTGTTTCCATGAAATCCCTAGATCAAACATGTTTAAACTGTTATGATGTGTTTCACAGGTGAGCGACCTAGGTCCATCTTGGCCCTCTTGTTTATATAGTTTTCTGTGATTTTCACCTCTTTAAGTGTCATGTTAGATAGATAAATATGTACAATTGCTATTATATTTGCATATTTCTGCGGTCTTGGCCAATACATCACAGAGTAATAATTTATTATGTATTTAACGATTTTTATACTTAAGGCACTTTACCGCGTTACAAACGCTTTTCAGTTTTCAATGTAAAAAAGTGTAAAATAACTTATTCTCGTGTGTTTCCGTAACATCTAGTCTTTTAAAGCTATAGCATTAATTCATAAATTTCCTGATACTTAAATTTCTCACTTTTTTGTTTTCGTACGATCTGGTCGCCATCATTACAATTTTATTGCAGCTTTTGTATTTTTAGCTCACCTGAGCAATGTTCAGGTGAGTTATTGTGATCATTCAATGTCCGGCTTCTGTCTGCCTGTCGTCTGTCAGCTTGTGTATGCGATAGAGGCTGTATTTTTCAATTGATCTTCATGAAATTTAGTCAGAATGATTGCCTTGATGAATTCTAGGTCGAGTTCGAATATGGGTCATCTGGGTTTAAAAACTAGGTCACTAGGTCAAATCAAAGAAAAACCTTGTGAATGCGATAGAAGCTTATTTTTCAATTGATCTTCATGTAATTTGGTCAGAATGTTTGCTTTGATGAAATCTAGTCGAGTTTGAATATGGGTCATCTGGATTCAAAAACAAGGTCACTAGGTCAAATCAAAGAAAAACCTCGTGTATGCGATAGAGGCTGTATTTTTCAATTAATCTTCATGAAGTTTGGTCAGAATGACTGCTTGATGAAATCTAGGTAGAGTTCGAATATGGGTCATCTGGGGTCAAAATATAGGTCACTAGTTCATATCAAAGAAAAACCTTGTGTATGCGATAGAGGCTGTATTTTTCAATTGATCTTCATGAAATTTGGTCAGAATGATTGCCTTGATGAAATCTAGGTCGAGTTTAAATATGGATCAGCTGGGGTTAAAGGAATAAGGCCAGTAATTCGGTCGAAAATGTGCTTCCGTGGTGTAGTCGAAAGAAGTCCAGAATAAATAGATCCTAATTTTCTCATTTTCTGCGCAAATTCGTGTAGAACGAGTGCTTTAATCACACTTTTTCGCTACTAGAATACATTCTGCATGAAATGAGACGGTTTTCATGTTCATACAACCCATATGGCAAGTTTTGCAGATCGAAACCAGAAGTAGATGTTTATTGCGCGGAGGAGAGCAAATATGCGCCTTTTTTAGGGTAGCAGACCACAATTGACTGGCATTTCACTAGGAACTATTCAACCCCCTATTTTCTTTTCATTTTTTCGTTAATTTGTGATAGAACTTTCATGAAAAATTGGTGTAGGAAAAAGTGATGTTCTCTAAAGATACGTAAAGACGACATGAAGTTGTCGTTTTTTATATGAAACAAAGAAGGATTTGAATTACTGACCTTTAACCTAAAAAGTAGAGGCTTTGGTTTTCAATTGATCGTCATGAAATTTGGTCAGAATGATTGCCTTGATGTAATCTAGATTACATTAGAATATGGGTCATCTTGGGTCAAAAACTAGGTCACTAGGTCAAATCAAAGAAAAACATTGTGTATGCGATAGAAGCTGTATTTTTCAATTGATCTACATAAAATTTAATCAGAATGATTGCCTTGATAAAATCTAGGTCAGCTTTGAATATGGGTCATTTTAGGTCAAAAACTAGGTCACTAGGTCAAATCAAAGAAAAACCTTGTGTATGCGATAGAAGCTGTATTTTTCAATTGGTCTTCATAAAATTTGGTCAGAATGATTGCCTTGATGAAATCCAGGTCGAATTCGAAAATGGGTCATCTGGGCTTTAAAAGTAGGTCACTAGGTAAAATCAAAGAAAAATCTTGTGTATGCGATAGAGGCTGTATTTTTCAATTGATCTTCATGAGAATTGGTCAGAATGATTACCTTTATTAAATCTAGGCCGAGTTTGAAAGTCTGGGATTTAAAAGTAGTTCACTAGGTCAAATCAAAGAAAATACTTGTTTAAACTCAAGAGATCATAATTTTGGTCCAATCCCAATGAGTATTGGCCAGAATATTTGTTTCCATGAAATCACTAGGTCAAACATGTTTACACTGTCATGATATGTTTCTCAGGTGAGCGACCTAGGGCCATCTTGGCCCTCTTGTTTTATTATATCATTAGTCTGTTCAAAAGCTCACGTGAGCTTATGTTGACGTGTTTGCTAACTTGCCGACTTTGAATAAATCTTGTGTTATCTTAGGCATTCAGATCGCTTGAGTGGCATTTATAGTTACTATACTATAATAGTAAACTCAGTTTCACCAAAACGAATTGAGTAATGATAACATAACAGGAAGAAAACACGGTGACTGTTTGAAAAAAAGTAATACTCTACATTAATTTGTAATTTTCAGGATGAAGATCAGCATTTTGATTTCGTTTGTTATTCTATCCGCCATGTTGATGACGTCTGAAGGGCAACAAAGAAAATCGTCTGGAATGGTCAAATGCAGGGTGGAGTGTATGGAAGAATACAACGTGTGCGCCGGACCCTGTAAAAGAGGACCTTTACACATGCCTAACGTTTGCAATGGAATACCGTGCCGAGATTTACTTCAGGACTGCTATGCTACTAGATGTAATTTCAATGAACAATAAACTTGGCTAAAATCAAAACATTTGGATGTTTCATAAATTTGAAATTAATCATGTCTGTTTCTGTTGTAAATGCATCTAGTTAGAGTTCCGTTTCAAGATGACTTAATCAATTTCAGTTGTTTAAAAGATTAGGATAAAATGGAAAATCATGTATATGGTATTGAAAGAAGTGACAAAGCAACTTAGCTTTTACTTTCATTCTTAACTTCTTTTCATTAAGATGATCTTATGCACCTTGGATATATTAAAATTAGTTAAACAATTACATTTTTCTTACACACTTTATTTTCTCTTTGTACCTCTGTTTTCGGCAGGTTGTGGAGGACTGAATTAGACTCACATTTTCCTCACCACTGCGGATTCAAATCCCAAAACAACATATCAATTAAATGTTAGAAACATATCCATCAAGCTTGGTAAACGGCCAACGTGGCTGTCAGTATATGGAGTTTAACTGGAAAGTTTTTTTATCTTTCTTGTTCAACACAAAATTACCATAAAAAGTCTTTTAAAGATAGTCGTCGTATTTGGAACGACCCAAATTTGTTTGGATATAGAATAGTACTATTCTGTGTGCATGGTTATTTTGGATAGGTGATTTTTTAAAAAAATTTTACTGAATGTGATTCCACCCTGGTGTCCGCCCGTGCTCAACGTAATCTGTACGAATTCTATCCACAAAATATCTTTAATTTTGATAGCACAGCGAACATTCCCCTTTTTACATGTATTAACGTAACTGCTCATAAACAAAAAGGAGTTTGTTTTGGTAATATTGCAATGTAACTTAATGTTTTAAAATATCCACGTTTAGCGCGGCAAATAATTGTGATTTGATTTTTTTATACACATTTTTTGTCATTTTTCATTCACGATTTAACATATACGCCGATGTCATGTTTTTGAGTTGAGGAATATAGGTAACTTCGTCACAACTAATTACGATACGAAAACAGTTTACTTTTCTTTATTTAGTAGAACAAAGACGTCATTCTATCGAAAATTTCAACATGAGTTTTCATCTTGATCTTGGTAAATTATTTCCACCATGACTATTAGTCTATGGCGACGTATGGAACTCAAGAAAATAGTTTACATCTGTTATATCTGAGATATCAATAAAAATATTATTTTTCTGCAGTATCTCAACAATATGCAAAATAGTGTTATATCGTATATCAGTATGGTTTGGATGTAAAGGGAAATAATAATGTCAATACTAAGATATAACTTCTATCCGATTTTCTCCCTTTTAAAATAGTTAGCGAAAGAGTGCAGCTAGTGCCCTTTTTTCGAAATTAGTATTTAGTAAGGCCGTGTCTATCGAGAGGTACTTTATGAGATTCTAACTAGTAATAACGCCAATTTAGGAATAAGAGAGGCAGTGATAGGAAGTTCGCCTCTGGCGGGGTTCGAACTCCTGGGTCCATATTTACACTGGATCACCGACTGTCGCCCGATGTACAAAAAAAAATCCCACTGGAAAAATAATACCCGCTGTAAATGGGTTGGTAGAGTTTAGCATTTATTTCTATCGATACTAAGCCTTTCCTTGCCGCAATTCAACTTGTCAGTTGACATGGCTAACATTTACAACTTTTGGGCTGAGAACGATTGTTTTATTTTTAGAAGTTTCCTAACAAATTCTCCTGTCTGTAAAATCTAACAGAATTCCAAAGAATTATGCAAATGTATTTGTTTATGAACAATTTGTGAAAAGTTTAATCCTTTGGTTTGACATAATTATGTATTTTTTCGGAGCATCTGTGTGGAACTTCCTGTCTTTCTGAAAAACAATATTAGCCGTTAAACATGTATGGATGAAAAATATGACTGTTGAAAACGGCCGGTGCTACTATCGCTGAAATCGACTGACGATGACTATAATGCATACCTTTGTATGCAAAACGTATTGACCAAAACCTAATCAATTATAGAAATGCTTCCGTTTCATTTCAAGCGGCTTTGACAAATATGGCTATATTCCTCCTCAGCCTGGCTGAATTTTTACCAAACACTCGCGTTATTGCCATGTCTTCACCATGCGAAAGATACTAAAGAAAGTTTCACGATATATAATTATTGTTAATCGAATTTGTAAAATATTTGTTCTACTGAGGTCTGTTACTTACGGTGTTCCGTTTGTACCATCGAGAATTTTATTCCTGAATCCCATACCTCGTAAGTCGAAAGTGCGATCATGGTGAAAGTCGAAAGTACGATGGTGAACCTCAAAACTACGATGGTGGAAACCGAACTCACGAAACCACGATGATGGAAACGCGATATCATTTCGCGTTTTCACCATCGTAGTTTCTGTTTTCATCATCGTAGTTTCGACTTTCAACATCGTAGTTTCGACTTTCAACATCGTAGTTTCGACTTTCACCATCATGTTTTCGAATTTCATCATCGTGCTTTCGACTTTCGATCCGATCGGACAGTGCACTTTCTCACAAACCGCCTTGTACATCATAAGGTATGCATAGATTTTTAAAGATTGATAATGACTTTAGCACCATCCAAGCGTGAGCAATCGTATTATGCATGCATATTGTAAGCGATACATACAATACCCATTTACCTTAAATTCATCCATGTGACAGAAACGCCAAAGCTAATGTTGCATTGAATTTGAGATGGGAAAACGCCGGGAAAAACGAAAGCAACATGTTGCCGACACACAGGGTTGCCAGTGACATAAAGGAACTCTAATAAACTAGTGGCAATGCAGAAAACCTGTTGTTTAGAGACTCTGTCAAAATAGCATTTTTTTTCATGTATTTCATACTACCATTTTCTTGTATCTTCGTGCTTTGTGGCTTTGGTCCGACATAACTTGCTGGATTAAAAACAAACTAATATCGGGTTTATATTCACAAGATTTTTTAATTGGCAAATAGCTACAAAACGCTATTACTTATGTAGGAGCCGCCTAGTCGAATAGTGTTTGCAAAAACACGTGAACATTAGTTTCCCGTTGTGTGCTTTAACATGGCTGGTCAAGTTCCTCCTTTGTTTATATGCGTTCTTACATTCAGAACATTTTTGCATTGGTTCTTCCGCCGCTGAAGCCATCGTACTGAAACATATTTGACATACGTCCGTGTTATACCTTTTCAGTAAGTTGGTTCTACAATTTGAGATGTGTTTGGAAAGGTGCACATTTACTCTAGCTGTTCCGACATAGAATCATGTCCCAAATACTTATCGTGCTATTACTCTACCGTCTGTTTTTTTTTGAAGGCGGATTTCAGGAAAGTCTATGATGTTTCATGACTTCTTTCGCATTACGCGAGTGTGTCTGTTTCTCAGGCCACGTGAGAATTCAACTAAAGTGTATATATGTTACCTAGATGGAAAATATGCGTTTGATAATATGTGGCATTATGGACTTTTGAAAGCAAAACTGATGAAAATCCCTTAATCCCTTTTAAAGATTTGTAGAAAGCATGTTACCAGTTATATAAAATATAATTGTCTGAACTGGCCTGAGGGGCTCCGTGGCCGGGTGGTTAAGGTCGCTGACTTCGAATCATGCATTTGCCCCTCATCGATGTTGGTTTGAATTTCACTCGGGGCGTTGAATTCTTCGCGTGAGGAAGCTATCCAGCTGGCTTATAGAAGGTCAGTGATTCTATCCAGGTGCCCGGCAGTTTTGAAATAATGCACGGAGGGCCACCTGGGGTCTTCCTCCACCATCAAAGCTGGAAAGCCGCCATATGACCTATAATTGTGCCGGCGACGTTAAACCGAAATTAAAACAATTAACAAACTGAATTCGCCTTAATTACAGAGAACTCGAAAAAGCAGGAAAAGTTCGCCGTTGCTTTGTTTGGGTTTTACTAACGGAATCATCAAACAGCTTGAGGATAGGTATGTATGATATGAAAAGTAGCTGACGATATGGTTCTTGTGGCGTACTCGAAGTTTGGAGTTGATAGGATGATGAATTCTCACGTCATTGGCGTTCAAATATAGTGCAAATAGATGTGGGACCGACAAGACAAGAACTGATCGAATGTTAAAACTTGGGGATAAAATAGTCAAGGAAACAGAATATTATACCAACCTAGGACTGGGATCTGACAATTATCTGTCAACACATATGTAAGATGTTTGTATCAAACTTCGGGAAATATTTCTTAATATCACAAATTACGTAATCAATCCAGCAGCACTAAATCCCATTACAGCAAGATCACTATACCATTCAGTTGTTCTTCCAAATTTCTGACATGCTTCATTTAAAACACAGATTTTGTTTAAAATTTATGCAACAGTTCAACTCATTTACTAATACCTGGAACAACTGACCTTCCTGCTAATACTGATTTCGCCCTGTGTGCTATAGATATTGGCTGCATAGAAACAAATGTAAAACTGAAAAAAAAAAGCAAAAAAAAGCTCCAGTTGTTTTTGCAACTGTGTCGCTTACCGTGTAGATACCTTGCAAAACGAATGTTTGTTCACAGGTTAACGAGGTTCATGAATTTTGGCAAACTGATATATGGTTTCATACCACATGTATACAGACTTTTTCAAAAATATGATTTAGAAAAGTTTTAAAGGAATTCGTAGAACCAGGATATTTTCCATCGAAGAACACTTGGAAGTCATCAATATAAACTGTAAATGTAAAAGAGAAAAGACTGTGTGTTGTACATGTGTTCTCGATCATGTCAGAGCTACACAATGTAACTGACCTTAAAAACCCGTTTGTACTGTGGTCCATAGCTAGGACTAACCCAAAATTTATGCTCATGTGTACTTTTTAGGTTAAAGGTCAGTAATTCAAATCCTTCTTTGTTTCATATAAAAAACGACAACTTCAGGTCGTCTTTACGTATCTTTAGAGAACATCACTTTTTCCTACACCTATTTTTCATGAAAGTTCTATCACAAATTAACGAAAAAATGAAAAGAAAATAGGGGGTTATGTAGTTCCTAGTGAAATGCCAGTCAGTTGTGGTCTGCTACCCTAAAAATGGCGCATATTTACTCTCGTCCGCGCAATAAACACCTACTTCCGGTTTCGATCAGCAAAACTTGACATGTGGGGTGTATGAACATGAAAACCGTCTCATTTCATGCAGAATGTCTTCTAGTAGTGAAAAACGGTGATTAAAGCACTCGTTCTACACGAATTTGCGCAAAAAATGGGAAAATTAGGATCTATTTATTATGGACTTCTTTCGACTACACCACGGAAGCACATTTTCGACCGAATTACTGACCTTATTCCTTTAATTAAGCTGTCGTACAGCGTTGTAAACTTGCAACATGTTATTTTATGACTCGATGACGCATTTAATATGTTTCTGTTAAATGTTATAATACATATTTTCCTGTGGCACGCTGTTATCTCAGCCTGCGGCTCAGATATGTTTATTCATATTTAGAATGAGCCCGTTTGAACAGTCATTGTTCTTTATTCAATTATCTACAGACAACAATAGATACTGTTTGAAGAATTATCAAATTGCAAAAGGTATATAGGTCATGACATACATTATGGTACATATGTACTTATGTAACATGGTAAATGTATGTGCTAACAGTTGATAAATTATGTCATGTACCATTAGCTTTGCATAATAATATCATATCGTATACTCTTAACTTTGCATATGACTGGACACTAACAACGAATATTACAATATTTATCATTCTGGTTTGTTAAATAAAAGTCTACAATACGGACAGCACTGTACGAAATTTGTCAAATATTTCACTTGATATACAAATAATACAATATTTCATATAGTATAGCCATGCATCTAAAACAAACTGTTGCGATGATGGCCAATATCTTATATCTGGGTTGTCAGTTGCCATTTTTGAAGAAGGACGCAATAGCTAATTTTATTCAAATTTCAACCATTGATACTAAATCATGGTCATAAAAGATTAGCTTCATTGATACTGATTTTTATAAAATTTCTAACAGACATTGCTTTCTCTTTGAAAAACGTTTTGATGTACATATGTAAAGCCTTGCAACTCAGAAAAGAAAAAAAATGTAAATGCTATAGGAAACATATACATGTCAATAACATTCACGGTAGATCGGATATACAATTTCAAACTTCGTTTTAATAAGAAACTTCCTTTCTTCCTACCCGGAAAAAATTTTGTTCAGTAAGAACAAGTTGAAATCCTTTCTCTGTCACAATGATCTCCAGTTTACAATCTATAACCTTTTCAGTCCATCCTGATTGCGGTGCTTGTATTTGCACTGTTCCAGCCCTATCATAACATGTTGTTTTCTCGGAACCGATTTCTATAGTCGCTTTCTTTGTCCTGTATGAAATTACTTCTATTGGCTGTGTACCAGTTGTAGGTAAACTATTAAGCGTTTTCCTGTAAACTATACCATATTCCATTTCTTCTCGTTTTTCTATGATTGTGTCAAATACCTGGGGGTAGGTTTCTCTTTTTCAGCCATCATATTCTCATGATGTACATATTGGTTAGGAGGGACTAGAGATAGTAAACCATATTAAAACTGTGCTTTTCGGAACTTGCCAGCCAGTCATTACTGCGCCTTTAAGAACATCTAAACTAGCATTCGATCTAGTAGAACTTTGCTAGGATTCGTTTCTCTTGATATGACCTGCCGCAGTTCATTTACTATTTGTTCCATAGAAGGGTCGGACAACTTTTGTATTGCTTCTTTAGCTAACACAATTTTGTTATCTGCAGCACTGGCAAATTTCTTCAAGGACAATGTTTTGCTCATCTTTTTTGTTTTCAGGCAACTTACAGAAAGATTCGGGAAGTTCTAGTATGAATTTGTTAGTGCCATCAAATTTATGTTTGAATTTTTGAAAAATTTGACCATCCTTTTTTTATCTTTCATTGAACCAAAAACAGTTAAAAAGAATTCGGTGACTGATTCTCCGTCCGCAATTTTGTGTCCGGTCCGTAACTCTGTCATTCATAAAGGGATTTTAATATTACTTGGCACAAATGTTTCCCATTATGAGACGACGTGTCATGCGCAACACTCGGTCCCCTAGCTTAAAGGTCAAGGTCACAATTGGAGGTCAAAGGTCAATAGGGTTTTTTTTTCCTGTCCAGTCCATAACTCTGCCATCCATGAAGGGATTTTAATATTACTTGGCACAAATGTACCTCATAATAAGACGATGTGCCATGCACAACTTTCAGACCCCTAGCTTAAAGGTCAAGGTCACACTTGGCAGTCAAATGTTAACATAGCATGAACAGGGTCTGTTTCGTGTCCGGTCCTTAACTCTGTCATTCATCAAGTGATTTTAATATCTCTCGGCACAAATGTTCTCCATGATAAAAGGACGCGTCATGCTCAAATTCTGGACCCCTGGCTGAATGGTCAAGGTCACAATTGGAGGTCAAAGTTCAACAGGGCTTTTTCCTGTCCCGTCCATTACCCTGCCATCCACGAAGGGATTTTAATATTACTTGGCACAGATATTTCCCATGATGGGATGACGTGTCATGCGCAAAAACCGGACCCCTAGCTCAAAGGTCAAGGTCAAAATTTGAAGTCAAAGGTCTATAGGGTTTCTTTACTGTCCGGTCCAGAACTCTGTCATTCATTAAAGGTTTTTAATATTACTTGGCATATATGTTCCCCATGAGATGACGTGTCATGTGCAACACCCAGAACCCTTAAAGGTCAAGGTCACACTTGGAGATCAAAGGTCAATGGGACTTTTTTCATGTCCGGTCTATAAATTTGTCTTGCAAAACAGGATTTTAATATTACTTGGCACAAATGTTCCCCAGAATAAGGCAATATGTCCTGCACAAAAGCCGGGTCCTTACTGCAAGGTCATGGTCACACTTGGAAGTCAAAGGCCAAAAGGGCTTTTTCCTGTGCAGTCTGTAACTTAACAATTCTTAAAGGGATTTTAATATTACTTGGCACAAATGTTCACCACCATGAGACAGAGTGTCAGCCGCAAGAACCTTTTCCCTAGGTGTAAGGTCAAGGTCACATATATATATATATATATATATATATATATATATATATATATATATATATATATATATATATATATATACCAAAGGTCAGATACAAGAATGACTTTGTCCAGAACATTTCTTCTTCATGCATGGAGGGATTTTGATTTAACTTTGCATAGATGTTCACTACCATGAGACGGATTGTTATGGGCTAGAACAAGGTCCCTAGGTCTAAAGTTAAGGTCACACTAAGAGGTCAAAGGTCAAGTTCAAGAATGACTTTGTCCCGAGCATTTCTTCTACATGCGTCGATGGATTTTGATGTAACTTGGCACAAATGTTTACCACCATGAGTCACCCTTGTTTTTAGAATTGTGTCCCTTTATTTTACTATAAATAGATTATATTGTAACTTATTTATAACTGGCCGTAGGGAAAAATCGAGACAGTTTTCTGTGGTGCAGATTTTCCGATAGATCGATGTTACTAAAAGTTCGTTGAGTTTTAATGCCGCGAATTGACAGAAAGCGAAATTAATCAAAGCGCTCAAAGCGCTGATGGTGGCTGCTAATCAATGTTTAAAATATTACAAAGAAATGCAACAACTGAGGAATTGTTAATATAAACCATAAGAACATTTTTTTGCATTTTTTTAATATTCGGCTTTGGTTTCAAAATTAATCCTTTTTCACTGCTAGTCATTGTTTACATAAACACTGATTCAGTCTTTACCGAATAGTTTTGATTATTTGTGACGAAAACTACAACATAAATTACATCGAAGATGTTTTACTATGAATAAATAATATAGGCTTTTTCTCCAAATCATTTAGCTTTTAAGATTTCTTTTTAAAGCTTTTGGGCAGTGTCTGTCATGAATTATTATGCACACTGATTTAGCCCGTATCAGATAGCTGTGGTTTTCATGAGACTTTTGTGAAAGAAAACATCACAAACATGCACCACAAATGCACCTCAGAATGTCAGTTCTGCAGCCAGTGTATTTTAGAGGTACATTAATCATCACTCCATCTGTTATACTCAAAAGTTCACTAGACATAACAGCAGGCTTCGCAAAAATGCTGGACATTAAGTCAGACAAACTTACAACTTTAGTCAGACCGAGAAAAAAGTCGAAAATATGTAACTGGCGAAACGAAACCGTTTTAATTTTTATACATATATTTGTATCCAGATATAATTGAGACGCACCATGAGAAAACCAGCATAGTGTGTTTGCGACTAGCATGGATCCAGACCAGCCTGTGCATCCGCGCAGTCTGTTCAGAATCAATGCTGTTAGCTTTCAAAGCCTATTGCAACTAGAGAAACCGTTAGCGAACAGCAAGGATCCTGACCAGAGTGGTGTGCGGATCCGCAGTTTGATCTAGGTCCATGCTGGTCACAAATGCACTATGTTGTTTTTGTCATGGTGCGACTCGAATGAATTTAGCTGAAGGGAGTAGAATCTGTCTTGAAACAATTTAATTTTTAAGTTGGTCAAATCTGTTATCCGAAGACTTGCTACAGTCTGACAGATTGCAGTTTCAAAACGGCGAGTATTAGTATCACCGCTGCGCCCACTTTCACGGGCTTACAAGTTGATGAAATCGTGATACAGTAGCACCACTTAGTCAAAGCGAGCTTGCAACTTTCCACGTTGATAATTCGTGTTTTGTCAGACGAAATTATACCGAATACATGTGTATCTATGCATACATATAGTATCTTATATTGTACAGTTGCTGAAGGAAGATTATCCGTGAGCGAATATTATTTAGAAAAACATACATGTCTTTGATTCTCACGGCAGGTCACATTGCAAACAATATCGAATGAATTTTAACTGAATGTTCTTTTACTTTTGTTCACTCTCGTATTGCTAAGCATGTTTTAGTATATTTTGTTCTTGGTAGTGATATAACGATGAACTGTACATGTTCAAGTTATATCAATAAAGTACTGTCCTGTTCATAAATCATCTCACCAAATTTGCGCTAATTAATCAACGCCTGAGGAAATCCATATCACCGCTGATTATCGATTTTCTATAAATAGCCTAATAACATGTGATCATATTTTTGCGTGCTTGAAATGCAGTCGAAATTTCAGTAACATTCTTAGATCACTAAGGTTGCATTAATGTAATATCTTACAATCTGATAGCTATGACGAACATTTAAGTTTGTTCTGACATATTTGAAAAGTGTTACAACTTGCTGGAAAAGCTATCAGAGGTAAAAACTGGTATTGTCTACGGACCGGAAATGTTTGGAAACTTTTCCGTTGAAATTCCGTTTCTATTTTCAGCCGCGAATTATTGCTAGCAGAAGTCATTGTTCTTTATCAAATAAACCCTTAAATTTCGGGAGTTATACATGTGACACTGCGGTTAGGAAACATTTTTGAATTGTCAGCTAGGTTTCTATATATATAAGCTACCTTTTCTACGTTATAAGCTACGTGACCTCTGGGACGGTACTATGCAATAGCTAATCAATTATATCATCGCTCCAGTTCAGGTGACATGAGGTCATCGTTTATTAACGTGACCATAAATTTGCATATTTGTATTCATACACGTGGTTGTTTTAATTAAAACGTTGACTTCAGTTTGTATTGATTAAAAAAGGTATTAATTAAGGCATATATTGTAGCTTTGCATATTCTGCACGTTGTGTAGATAATTGTTTATCTGGAAAGCTTGGAACTATTTTTGGTTTTGTTGTTAGGATGGTCTTAAGAACTGACAAGATTTCTCAAACGGAGTATTCTTTTTGACACTGGTGGCAGCAGCCACCAATAAAATTTTTACATTGATTGAATAGACTACCATGTCCTAGAATAATTGCATTTATAAACTGTTTTAAATAAGTATTGCTAGAGCTAATGCCATTTTTTTAATATATATATAGTATATTATACTTAACCAATTCGATGTTAACCATTAACTTTTAAACTGAATAAAAATGCATTTAAACTGTGTGTATCTAGATAGCCTGCTATTGTAGAAGATTAATTTGTATCATGTCAATGCAATTTGGCGGAAAATTAAATATATTTGACACCTACATATCATAAATATCTCCAAAACATGGGCTATATCTGTTGACAAGTATTTTTTGTTTAACTAGGAAGAAAAAAATATCTAATGAATCAAAACTTAAAAATTCCATTATTTTTTAAATCCGTCGGTTTAAAAGTAATAATTGACTATTCATTGAATTGGTATAACCTCACGTCGATTAATTGTATCGCATTTCATTCCCGTCCATACCATTCAATTAAAGTTCGTTTTTTTATCAGTAAATGCTTTAATTGCTCAACAAGTCATAGAGAGAACACTTCCTGATTTGACATTTTTTATATCTGTTGGACTTCTTTCTTCTGCCGAGGGCGGTAACATGTTTCGGAGTGGAAAAAAACAACAAAAAGATAACACGCTGAATTATACGCTTACATTGATTGTTGATCCTAAACTTAAAGACTAAAAAATGGAGGCATTTGTACAGATTGTTGGAAGAAAATTATTGAGTGCGTCACATCAATCACTTGTGTTTTATTATGCATATATCATGTTTCATATTGTAAGCATGTAAATGGAAGAGACTGAAATAAACAAATAAATGTTTGAATGCACCACGTGAATTCAAACCTTAATTTAGACTTCCTTTTTACGAAATAAGTTAGGATTGCCGTTCTATTTTAGTTAAGGAAAAAGTGCCAAAACACATTCTTCTTATTTAATAAAAGAATAATTTCAATTAGTTTAGAAATAATATGACCTCAGCTAATTTTGATGTGACGTATTACCTTTTGTTAATGGTTCTCAAAAGAAAGATATTCAATTTATATAAAGCCAGTCAGAAATAAGAATATTAGGGGGAAGAAACGGAAAATACTCGTTGATTTATCTATATTTTGTAAAGGTTATGTCGTATGATAGTAATTCTGAAAGAAATATTTTGATGCGCTAGAAGTGGTTCGACAAGCTGCATTGAACAACAATGATTTTACTTCAATGTAAACGAAACAAGACGGTCATAATGACCTTGGATCGCGCACCTGAGTCATTGGGCCTACAGCCTCTAGAGTGTTAATAGGCTTTTCCTTTGATTTGACCGGGTGATCTAGTTTTTGACCCCATATGACCCAGATTCGAATATGAAGATAGGATCACAAATGTAAATTTTGCAGTGTTAACAAGCATGTGACTTTAGCACTTGACAAAATTTTTGACCCCACATGGCCCAGATTCGAACTTGACCTGGGGATCATCAAGAGAAACATTCTGATCAACTTTTGTGAAGATAGGGTCAGATATGTGGTCTCTAGAATTGTAACAAGAGTTCCTTTGATTTGAGTGGGTGACCTAGTTTTCGACCCCACATGATCCAATTTCAAGCTTGGCCTAGGGATCATCAAGATAAACATTCTGACATGGGGTGAAAAATGTGGCCTTTAGAGTGTTAACAAGCTTTCCTTTGATTTAAGCGAGTGACCTAGTTTTTGAATCCACATCACCTGATTCAAACCTGGCCTTGGAATCATGATGATAAACATTCTGACCAAGTTTCATGAAGATAGGGTCAGAAATGTGGCCTCTAAAGTGTTAATAAGCTTTTCCTTTGATTTGAGCGGGTAACCTAGTTTTTGATCCCACATTATCAAGTTTCGAACTTGGTCTAAAGATCATCAAGATAATAAAATCTGTAAAAAGATCCCTAGGAAACATAGAATGCAACCAAAAAAGAATAATAGCTGACTAGGTTTGATTGAGTCTGTTCACGATAAATGTATAAATGTGCTACACCTCTAACGGCCCCTAGCACTGGCTTAAGCGGAACTCCTTTACACATCTATTGAATGGACTCAAGGATCCTAAAAGACATGAAAATATAACCACACTCTGACATTCTGACCAAGTTTCATGAAGACAGGGTCATAAATGTGACCTCTAGAATGTTAACAAGCTTTTCCTTTGATTCGACCGGGTGACCTAGTTTTTGACCCATGTGACCCAGATTCGAACTTGATCTAGAGATCATCAAGACAAACATTCTAAACAATACTCATCAGCTTCAAACTTAAACTGTGGACTCTATTACAAAATTTTCCTTTGATCTGACCTACTGACCTAGTTTTTGACCCCACATGACCCAGTTACAGATTTTACCTAGAGATAATCAAGAGAAACATTCTGACCAAGTTTCATAAATATTGGGTTACAACTGTGGCCTCTAGAGTGTTAAGGCAAATGTTGACATACGACGAACGACGAGGGACGCCGGACAAAGACCTGTCACAATAGCTCACCTTGAGCACTGAGCTAAAACTAGACTTGCAATCACTCCGATGTCTTCCTGAAGACATTTTTCCTTAAATCATCTATTCATCCGGCGCCAATATAATATAAAAATAATGAACTTGGCACGCCTCGGGACCAAAAACAAAAGAAAAAAAAGAGACAATTTAACTTTTCATGCCCAAGTTCCAAAGCGTCTGTTTTTCCTCTTAAAAAAAAAAAAGAATCTGACAAATTTCGAGTGTTCACTTTCTCTATCTGGACACTCTTATATATATAGAATGCTTGGAAACGTCAACAATTTGTTTTAAAACATCACCTTTATTTCAACTACATTCTACATATAGAAATTGTGAAAATCTGCCCTTTTTTATAATATAAGTTATTATCTGTGCTACTATAGTGATATGAATTTGTGTACAAAATTTTAAAAAGACTTTTATCATTCTGTTTCTAAATTCTTATAATCTTATGATTAAATAATTACGATTTTCAGAAATGTCTTGACAAACGTTTTGGAATTTTTATATTTGTCACGGAAATCCACTTTAAACAGTGATAATATTATAATTTTTACTTTTTTAAAATTGCTTTAACAGTGTTTTGAAGCATTAACTTAAGGCCTGTCAGTGAATATGATAACCTAAATCATTTCTTTCATACAATGACATAAAAAATATAATAATCATGACTATTAATTATCAATGATATAAAATTTCGCCGCTCAGTTCCTTTTATTAGACACGGAAGTAGACTCGCCGACACACATAAACGCAGTTCACTGACAGAAGCGCACGAGATGGGTACTACGGATAAATATTTGTTAATAATATTAAATTTTCTTCTTCTAGGGATCGTTGTGACTCTAAGTGTTACAGAAAAAGTAAGTAATTAATTATTTATCGTAAAACACATTACTTTTTACGAGCCTAAATTACAGATGAGAAACAAACAAGACAAAATATACCAAGTGATGATATTGTTAAAATAAAAGTCAAAACGGACGTTTCAGCAGCACCAATTTCTCTCTTTTTTTAAATATCTTAAACACATCTTTATTTTCTGGTGCCTCTTAATATTGTAATTTCCAAAAAACTTATAGCGAACAAATTCCTCATAAACAGTTTTTAAAACACGAACTGATTTGCATTGACGAACTGATTGATATGCACTGAATTTCAGTTTCCTATATATTCTTTTAGAAGTGTGATAATGTAATGTAGTTTGTTAGATTAATTTACGATTTATTTGTTATTCTGTAATAAACCTGAACAAGTGAAATAATAAAATCTTACGCCGTCTGTACTTACTGATGTTAAAAAGGCCAAGTTCTATAATGTTTAATGTTTATTTATACGTTTTCGGATAGGGCGGTGTACGAGGATGTTGTACTTTTACAAAAAATAGCATATTCAGAGCCTAAATATTACCCATTCATAGCTATTAGAGTCGAAAGTTTGTTTAGTTAACCGTGTTGATGTGTTATTTGCTTGCAAATTTGAGTACAAAATAGAAGGACAGGACAAAAATAAGCTCTAACTAGGAGAAATGGTTAAAAGTTATGTCGCCACAACAATTTTTGATGAAAATTGCCGCAGTGGCATGCGTTACTGAAAATGCAATAAAAAATGGAAACAAAAACATTATCAAGCTGAAACTTGGTTATTTTCATGCAATTAAAGTACTCTTACTACAGGAATGAAACTGGCACTATTACAGAAAGTTAGTTAACAGTGTTTATGTGTTATGTGCTTGCAAATTTGAGTACAAAATAGAAGAACAGGGCAAAATAAGCTCTAAACTAGAAGATAATTGCATTTATAACTTCAGTAGACCTCAACTGAACAAATGTTTTACAAATTCGATTAACATTGCTGGTGATGATATCAAAAGTGAAAGCATAATAAAATCTCTTGGTGCATTTCTAGACGAAATCTTAACATTAAAGATCATGTAAATCGCAAATGTCGTAGAGCCGTGTCGAATTACGTACGGATTAAAAACATCCGAAAGCATTTAACAAAAGCAGCCTCAATGAAATTTGAGTTTTTGTCTCTAGTTATTGATCGCGGCCGGCCTGAGAGGCCGCGATCATATGAGATAGGACAAGTATATGTGCGCTGGGGAAAATATTTCATGATGGACCTGTGAATTCTTTACTTGTGGATAAGCATAAATACGACTAGCTTCTACTGATTATAAAACATACCGTGCGATTTGTTGTGAATTAACTGTTGTTGTACTTTTTGTAGTTCAGCCACCACCCTTGTTTAAGAGCAACATTTAAAAAACACGTTTTTTCATCCTCAAGTAATAAGTAAATAAACTCGCCCAGTGTAATCATCAATAACCCACAATTGACCTATCCCTCTGGTACAGTATCAACAACTCTCGTCTCAATCACGTGACAATTTACCGAAAAAGATATAATAAGCAGGGATTAACAAAAATCGTTATGTTTAACATAATGGAGCTTTTTTCTTATTTTGTGGATGTTTGCATGGTTGGAAGAGGAGTATTATATGCGCGCTGGTGAAAAAATTTATGATGGACCATAGCATTCTTGACCTGTAGGTAAAACCACTGGCATCGGTCCAGTGTTTAATTATTTTTTTTTTTGTTTAATATAAAAAACATCCCTTTTTTCACACAATTAACCTTTTGTATGTTAAACACTGGACCCGTGCCTGTGGGTAAAACAGGTCATGTCAAATTACAAACAAATGATACGGCTATTATATAAACTGACGGAAATTTGTTATTAACAAATATAGTCACGAATAAATTAGCTTGATTTTAATAAAACACTGTTGAAAAGCAACAAATATAAAAAAGCGTTTATCACCTCAAGTATAGTAAACTCGCCCATAGAAACTAATTTATTTGATTTATGTAATTTATGCCAACAGACTGTAGACCAGTCCGAGTCGTCCCTTACCGGATTTAGACCCTCAGCTTGTCCAGGTAATATCTAACTTATTTCAATAGCTGAATCGCCTATATAAATATATTTATTTAAAAATGGATAATATTTCATGTCTGCCGATTATTTGTTGGGAGTTTTTAATACTTGTGTTTAGTACTGGTATTTGAACACATAAATTACTGTAGATACCAAAACTTATCGTCTGGTCTGTATCAATATTTGGCCGCGATAAAATATTTTACTTGTTGATAGCGGCCGATGAGGCCGCGATCATATTGAATAGAACAAGTATATGTGCGCTGGGGAAAATATTTCACGATGGACTTGTGAATTCTTTACTTATGGGTGAAACAGGTCTCATAAGCGTAAATACGACTAGCTTCTACTGATTATAAAACATACCGTACGATTTGTTGTGAATTAACTGTTGTTGTACTTTAAGTAGTTCAACCGCCACCCTTGTTTAAGAGCAACATTTAAAAAACACGTTTTTTTTTCATCCTCAAGTAATAAGTAAGTAGACTCGCCCAGTTTAATCAATCTAGACGCATAATCTAACTTTATACATTGAGCGCCTATTTCACCCGATTTACATTCGGAACATTTTCACGCGTTTCGGGCTTTATCGTATGTTTACCATGTTGAACATGGGATTTTTGAACCGTCCAAAGATGTTGGAAATGTTTGTCTCATAATACTCTCATTGTTTATTTTTTTAAATAAAACTGTTACTGCTTTCATTGTCTACCACTTTTTTTTCCACCCTTGCCTGAAAAAACAGTAATGAGTTTGTACACTGTTCAGACAATTGTGCTCTGTTGAAATTTAACCAAACACAACTTTACCTGCATAAACAGAAAGCATGATGTGTCACCATGCGCGGATCCAGAGGGGGGAGGGGGGGGGGGACCGGGGGTCCGGACCCCCTCTGGAAAATCTTTAAAAAAGGAAAGAAGACAAGAAGGAAAGAAAATGTTTTTCGAAAAAGGCAACATTAGGACTGCATGTAAAGTATATGCGGCTGCTGCTACATACGACCCCGACATAATTCATATTAGTTATCTAAAAGAAACTAAGAATTTTACCTTCAAGAAAGCTTGATTTTATCATTTTCCCAAATTTAACAGGTTAGTCCATAAAACTGTCCCAGAATGCAAAAAATGAAGTGCTAAAGGAATAAGGTCAGTAATTCGGTCGAAAATGTGCTTCCGTGGTGTAGTCGAAAGAAGTCCATAATAAATAGATCCTAATTTTCCCATTTTCTGCGCAAATTCGTGTAGAACGAGTGCTTTAATCACAACTTTTCGCTACTAGAATACATTCTGCATGAAATGAGACGGTTTTCATGTTCATACAACCCACATGGCAAGTTTTGCAGATCGAAACCGGAAGTAGGTGTTCCATGCGCGGAGGAGAGCAAATATGCGCAATTTTTAGGGTAGCAGACCACAACTGACTGGCATTTCACTAGGAACTATTCAACCCCCTATTTTCTTTTCATTTTTTCGTTAATTTTTGATAGAACTTTCATGAAAAATTGGTGCAGGAAAAAGTGATGTTCTCTAAAGATACGTAAAGACGACATGAAGTTGTCGTTTTTTATATGAAACAAAGAAGGATTTGAATTACTGACCTTTAACCTAAATTCCAAAATTTCCAGGGGGTGGGGGATCGGACCCCCTCTGAGAAAATTGGCCGTGTCCGTGCATGGTCACTATACCTGTCCAGTACTGAACATTATGGTAAACGCTTCTTTCCTGCACAAATGACAATTTCGCAACTTCTGTCCGGTTTGTACAAATTTCTGGCCGCGATAAACCATTTGACTTGTTTCACATTTGGATAACTGCCATGTTATACTGTATGGTGTAGGTGCGTAAAATGCAACGTATTCGAAACATGTGCGCAAAACTTGTCCTTAACAGGAGGAAATTTGACAGTTCTAATCAAGCATGGTATCACTTACATTGGATGCCAGTGAAAACAAAATGCTTTCTTTCATATAAAAATGTCACACTGTATGTATTAAACAAAATTGCTTACAGAGTAAGTACCAAACAAACAAGTTTAGAGAAAAATGAAATAAAATTCTGAATGTCGTTATGTTGTTCCATACAACAAGTGCAAAACATTTGAGAGCAGTTTCTGTACTATTGGTCCAAAACTGTGCAATGAACTGCCGATAGAACTACGCAAAAGTAAATTACTTGATACATTAAAAAAATCTTAAGACACTGTATTTCAGAGACTTCATGGTGTTTTTTTTTTTGTTGTTTGATAATTGTTTTATATGCGATAACAGCAGGTGATCGTTTCTAAATTTACATTTCAACATTTATATTTTCAAGTTTTGTTAAATTAAAAATACTTGCTTGTACATGGTCTATGGGTAGGGTAGTGTGTAGTATTTATTCTTTTAACAGTTAAGTGATGGCACCTTAACCTGGGGGTTTGAACCTCTATAATTATGCAACCTGTCTGGGCGTACCATGTAAGGCTTGAAGCACTGGTATTCGGCAGTAGGGATAATATGACCTCAGGAGACAGGATGCGGTTATGACTGTTTGTTTAAATAATGTTATCTTCATTTATTATTATTGTTATTTATTATTATTATTATTATTATAATTATCCTTTTTATGTACAATTTCATTGAACATGTAATTGTAAAGAAATATGCGTTCCAAATTATTCAGTTTCAGTTTCAGCAGTTTTAGATAAATTTACTATTATATAGCGTCATATTTTAGAATATATAGTATATAATACTTTACCAATTCGATGTTAACATAAACTTTCAAAAATGCTTTTAACCCATGTTTGTCTGATTATCATATGTAGATAGCTTGCTATTACAGAAGATTCATTTGTTTCAGTGTCAGTAAGTAATTTGGGTCATGTAACCAGGCCGTGATCTAAATATTTGACACCTACATATCATAAATATCTATAAAAGTCGACTATATCCATTAAAAAGTCTTTTGTGTTTAACTAGGAAGAAAAAAATCAAATGAATCAAAATTTTTAAATTCCCCATTTGTCAGCATTCCTGTTAAAAAAGCTATCGATTATTGATTATTCATTGAATTGGTAGTAACTTCACGTTGACTAGATATATATTTTATTCCCGTCCATACTATTAACAAATTGTTATTTAAATTAAGTTTTTTTGTCAATGAATTTTTAAATTACACAACAAGTCGTAGTGAGAATACTTCCTGCTTTACGGACTCCCACGTGCCCAGATCTAAAGAAATAAGGTCGGCTAATATTTCACTTTCCTTAACGCAAGGCGCATAATTATTTCAACGATATGTTAATATTTTCATTATGTTGTAAATATTCTTTTCAGTGTCATTGTTTAAAAGTCTTTTAAAATGTGTAAAATATGCATAATGCCAACTACCCATTAAAACTAATTGCAGAATTATCTTATTTTGATCTTAAAATTACAAATAAAGTATTTCTTAAATAAATTGTGTAGTTTGATCATATTTTATTGCAATTATCACACAAGGCATGATAATAAATGTACATCAAGACATGAATATACAGATACATATGAGCCGTGCCATGAGAAAACCAACATAGTGGCTTTGCGACCAGCATGGATCCAGACCAGCCTGCGCATCCGCGCAGTCTGGTCAGGATCCATGCTGCTCGCTTTCAAAGTCTATTGCAATTAGAGAAACCGTTAGTGAACAGCATGGATCCTGACCAGACTGCACGGATGCGCAGGCTGGTCTGGATCCATGCTGGTCACAAAGCCACTATGTTGGTTTTTCCATGGCACGGCTCATATATACACAATAGCAAACCGGCAGTACAACACGACATATAACACTACAGTACATCAATATGTATTCGGTAATTTTGCATTAGTGTGATAATACAAAAAGGTTGGACCACAAGTTTTACCAACATTAGATGGGTGTCAAATTAATGTTAGATCAAACTACTGTGAAAACATTTTTATTCGCGTAGGACAAATTTTCGCGTATTTCGCGCTGGAACCGATGCGCGAATTTAAGACTGCGCTATTAATATATTTAATTTATATTTTCATTTATAAATTGAAACTAAATTGCGCGAATTAAAGCCCGCGCGAAACAGTCCTTTTTCACGTTTGCGCGAAATTTCATGTTAGCGAATTTAAATGATTTCACAGTAAATGGAGGATTTTTGTTTGGACTAGAATAAAAAAAACTGCTTAACAAAATATAATTTTCAGATATAAATTTACATATATAGTAGAAGAGTTAAGATAACACGCTATTTAAATAGAAGAACGAGAGCAACCTCATCACACCTGCTGCCGTATTCCCACACCCAGTCCAACCCAGAGTTCTTAAATGAGATATGTAGTCAGACGATTAGGAGGCAGTGGTAGAGAAGCGATGTGTGTTTTTATATATGTTTGTTCTTCTAAAAGTTAGTTAATCGATTCCGTGAAGTAATTTGTGAGTACTACATGGATGGAATCTACGAACATTTATAAATAACAAGCGACGGGCATTTGCATAATGGTTACATTTAAAATAGAAATGTTCCACATCTTCAATACCATGTCCACAAGAGCAATCAGTCTCGAAAGATCATCATCGGTTTCTAATATGTGTTTGAATTACATATAAAATCTTAAGTAAATTCTGTTGTATCAACATGACTATGCATGACATTTGTAAATGCTATCCAGACCGGACTCCCAATGAAACAGTTACAAAAAATATATTTTCCTCTACCTTTTTGTGTTTAAATTAATCCAATGCTAAAAAATGTGTGACTGAAATTTCGCGAAATTAAAAAAATGTTTAAATCGTCGCGACCGCCATGTAAACTTTTCCGTCTAACGTCATTAAAATCACATGTTGATAGGATTACTTTTCGCACAATAATAAAGAAATATTCTATTGCCTACACAGGAGACTACAGCAGACCAGTAAACCCCCATCACCACGATTTTAGTTCAGCATGTTCATTTTTTACTAACCCAATGCCTCGAGAATAGTTATAATATTTCAATATGGTATTTAGTTCTAAATTTGAATTCGACATTTTATATATATATATTGGACTTCCTATTTTCTGTCGAGGGATATCACATGTTAAAAAACCCCACTAAATTATAAGCATACATTGATTCTTGATCCAAAACTTAAAAAAACGGAGGCATTTATCTGTTTGGAGAAAACTACTGAGAGGGTCACATTGCACCACGTTTAACTGGAGTTCAAACCATTTTTAAGAGTTCCTTTTTACGAAACCAGTTAGGATTGCCATTCTATTTTATTATAGGATAAAGTGCCAAAACGGATGTCATTAATCAGCTATAATAATAATAATAATAATAATAATAATAATAATAATATGATCTCCATTGACTTTGATGTGACGTGTTACCTTTTGTTAATGGTTAATTAAACATACGTCTCAAAAGAAATATATTCAATTTATATACAGCCAATCAGAAATAAGAATATCAGATGGAAAACGGAGGAAAACCCCGTTGATGTCTATATTTTTGAAAAGGTTATGTCGTATGATAATTATTCGGATCTTAAATAAAGAAATACTTTGATGCACAAGAACTTATTATAAGGGCGGTTCGACAAGTTGCATTGAACAATAATAAAATATTCTTTCATACAATGACATAATGAAATATAATAATCATGCGTATTAAGTTTCCTTATGCATGATAGTAAATTTCGCCACTCAGTTCCTTTTATTAAACGCGGAAGTAGACTCGCCGACAAACGCAGACTTTTAAACGCAGTTCACTGACAGAAGCGCACGAGATGGGTACTACGGATAAATATTTTTTAATAATATTTCTTCTTCTAGGGATCGTTGTGACTCTAAGTGTTACAGAAAAAGTAAGTAATTTATCATTTATCGTAGACGCATTACTTTTTACGAGCCTAAATGCACACAATATACAAATGTATTAAAGTGTATTGTTTCTTTCCTATTAATGAAAATTTATGTTCAGTAAATAGTACACACAGAGACGTAGATTCAGACAGTTTGTTGTTTAGCAAGTACAGGTAAGAGTTAGGAAAATGACACTGATGTTGATAAAACAAGTGGTAATATGAAACCTAAAATTCCTTCTAGTATATTGTAGGCTACATGTTTTTTTCTTGCTTGTTTTATTTATAGAGTATGTATACATTGTCATCTTAGGAATAAATTCAAAAGTATAAAATGAGATAGGAACAATTAATTGAATACATATGGAACTGAATGCAGCATTCACTTCATAATATAAAAGGCAGACCATTAATTAGTACAGATGAGAAATAAACAAGACAAAATGTACCCAGTGAGTGATGTTATTATTCAAATAAAAGTCAAAACGAATTTTTCAAAAGCACCAATTTTCCCCCTTTTAAATATCTTAAACACATCTTTATTTTCTGATGCCTCTTAATATTGTAATTTCCATCTAACGACCTATTGTACCAAATGAATTTGATAAACTTCCATGTGTTATTTGAACAGAGCAGAAGAGAACAAGATCTTATGTATATTCATTTACATTTTTAAAAGTATTACAGCTTATCATCTGTCTCCAAAACATATTAACAAATGGCATGCTGAAGAAAATGACTGGCAAGTACAAATACATATACATGAGGGTGAAACATATTGATTCATCTTCATTTTTACAGGAAATTTATACTCCTGTCTTTTAGTTGAAATGCGTAAATATTATTTGACAGTCGATGTAACAGAACTTTATTATTTTTTTTTATCAAGTTAATAAACTTGAACATAATAGAACGATTCGTATAAACTGATTTCTAAACTTTCTGTAAGTATCACATAGTCAGTTCTTAGACATATATGGCACTTCCGATCTGTTCTTGGACTGTTTCGATATTTCCTCTGTTCTGGTCAATAAAGTTCGGTTAAAATATCTTGGGACCAGCACAATGTGTTCGTTATATCAGGACTTTGTGATAAACTTATAGCGAACAAATTCCTTATGAACAGCTTTTAAAAAGCGAACTGATTTGTATTAACGAACTTATTGATATACATTGAGTTTCAGTTTCCTTTATACTAGTATTCTTTTAAAAGTGTGATAATAAAATGTAATTTGTTTGATTAATTTACGATTTGTTTGTTATTCTGTAATAAACCTGAACAAGTGTAATATTAAAATCTTACGCCATCTGTACTGACGGATGTTAAAAGGCATAGTTCAAAAATGATTTATACGCTTTCGGACAGGGCGGTTTACCAATATTTTAAACTCACAGCAGCAGTGTCTTGTGAAAAAGTGATCAAAAGTCTACCATACTCTATCCATACATGTACTAAAACTATATCCGATGCATATTCAAATTATTTCAGATGTTTTCTATTTATTTTGCTATTTATTTTACACAAAACACCAGGCTTCCCGACACACACAACAAAAATTAGATTCAACCAAATTCTAAGAATACAAATGACAAAATCACGATTTGCACGTGCACAGACAAGCACGGGATTTTCGCAGTAATAATCATTTAACCGATATTTTTGTAGGCATTCCTGTCAATAAAACGATGTTTAAAATTCATTAGCATACCTTTTAAAATAAAAAAGATAACTACATTCTTCAAGGGTCTAGTTGGAAGTTTTGCTCAGTATATACACGACCTCGGAGATACAGTTGATGGTCATAACATTCAGGTTGGACTCTGTTCATGGGTAATCTTCGACAAAAGAGTTGACAGAATTTTAGTGATCGAAGATGACTTTATGCCAGGTGATAGCTTAAGTCATACTTAATTGTTTAAAGCCTCCCGCTTTTTATATCGGTTTGCGTTGTCAATGAACAAATCGAAATTATTTAACTTCGGAATAGAATAGGCTAACACATACGTACACTTGCCAAAAGCAAATCGAAACAGGAGTTTTATCTGGGACTGAGTGCAAAGAATATGCAGTACGATACAAATGGAATACTTTCAATTCAGTGCAACTTAAAACATTTTTTTCTTCAGGAAGTAAACATTATAGGTCCATACGAAAACAGTTGTTTGCTTGAAGTAATTGGATTTCCGTCAAACTGTACAGATGTAGAGGGCGACACTGTCAAACACATGGGATCCTGTTTTGTAGACGAAAAATCAAACAGCGGTAATTGCGAGGTTTTGACTTGCGAACACGGTCACTGGACAGGAACGAGAAACTCTTTGGGTAAGGTATTCGAATGAATGATCAAACAAGACACATCTTTTATTTATTATTTTAAGAATCTCAAGAAGTTTTCTACGGACCTTATCATCGTTTAATGTTATTTTGCATAACAATTGCATATATAAATGTAAATGTTAGAGATATTTTAAAACATAATCAATCAGTAATCATGAGTTGTTCTGGTTTCATTATATTTGTACATACTCGTACAGTTAATCTATGCCTCTGTTGAAACAGTCACGTTTTAATCAAGTGTCTCCTACACTTACAAAAACTAAAGAATTTAATTTTAAAAGTATAACTAAAAAGGGTAAATTACTTGTAATGTTAACACCTCAGACGCTTATTGAAATCATGCACGTTTACGTACCTACACACGCTCACGTACCCACACACATTTACGTACCCACACACGTTTACGTACCCACACACGCTCACGTACCCACACACGTTTACGTACCCACACATATTCACGTACCCACACGCATTAACGTACCCACACACGCTCACGTACCCACACACGTTTACGTACCCATACATATTCACGTACCCACACATATTAACGTACCCACACACGCTCACGTACCCACACACGTTTACGTACCCACACATATTCGCGTACCCACACACATATACGTACCCACACATATATTTACGTATTTCATCCTAGCAAACGTAACTACATGTGACAAAAAGACAGAGTGAACTACTGTATATGGTCTTAATTTTACAGCTGATGCACATCACAGACAAAAGCGGTTTTTTGGAGGATTTGTTGTGGGACTGGTAGCTGGTTGCATATTGTTCTGTAAGTTGAAATTAGTATCGGTATCTGACGATATATATAGATGATATTTGTTTCTGTCAGTGTATACCACGAGTGAAAAGTTAAGATATGGTGTTCTTGAGATAAAGATATTTTGACAATTAAATTTTCTTTTATTTCAGGTTTCGACTACATTTCTCCATGTATCTTTACAGTGAAATATATATAAAATTATATCTAATACGCTTCACTGTGAAAATACCAGACTTTTTCAATCTAATATTTCGATAATTCGCTGAAAACATGTAATAAGTACTGTTTCTATTGGTTTATAATTATAGTCAACTGATTAACTCTTTATGAAAATCACATGGTCAGCTCATTTGACATGATGGAATATGACTTGCAGGTATGCACTGTTAAGTATGTGAGTAGAGGAACTGACCATTATTACCTTAATGTTATTATGTACATGATATAAATATAATTCCACGTGGCTTTTATTGGCAAGGTCTGGGCATTGCAGGCGCTTGCATTTTGATAATCTTTGCTTATGGTCAGGCATTGAAATGTTTTGTTTCAATATTGGAAACCTAGTAATCTTAATATATAGATTTGCAAAGAAATATTCTACTGGTAATGAAAACAAATAGAACAATAGTCTAAGTCTAGGGCTGAACCAGCCTTGAAATAAAGATGGCAGACAGAAAAAAAATACAATTTTGTTAATACTTTAAATGTTACGATAACAGTTGATAACATATCCGAGCACGACATGTAGTCCATAGGCATTTGGTACATATTACATATAGCAATACTATTCTCTTGCAATTGATTAAAATATACTAGAAGATAAATTCGGCTTCAGTGTTGCCATGCATTATTATGTTGATATATATGTGGCTATATTTCAGGCGGCGGTGGTGGGGGAGGGGGGGGGTAGGGGGAGGGGGAGGTACCCAGATTGTGACAAAGTATCCGCCCTCTTTTCCTTATCCATGTAAGCCAGCGGATGTCCTAGACAATTATAATGTTGCCGCAGGCGAGACCAGCATTGTTGTCAGTTGGACCATTCCAGTAGCCACAGACAGGGACGGAGACACTCCAAGGTAGCATATTTATAATCAATCAGTTTATCATAATCATTAACTTTAACCGAATACATAGATTCAGCGAGAATTAGGATTCCGTAGTTAACTGATTCCCTCGTAATAATATGCAATGCATATGTCACTTGTTTTGAAATGAATGTAAGAAAACGCCGGAACCAAAATGGTCAAAGCAGCATTAGATGAAACTTCTTTTTAAAATTATGTTGCTACCGGGAAGTTATATTCCTGAAACAGACCCGTTTGCGTTTCCCAGTGTCAGAAGGTCAATGTTTTCATATTGATCTTAGATATTGAAATGTACGAAAAGGTTAAACCGGACCTAGATGCAAAATAAAGCGGGAAGTAAACTTTCTCTTGTAATCCTGTTCGAGTTTTTTCAGTTATGAATACCAATAAAAACTAAAAACGATTAATACTTATTTAATATGTCCTTCATATTGATATGTTAGAAAACGCCGGGACTCAAATTGTCAACCGGACGTAGAAGGATTTTTTCAAAATTATGTTACCTACGGGTATAAATACCTCCAGTAATCCTGTTTCTAATGTTTCTTTTATGATGATGTGCCTGTGGTAAAAGTCAAATAAGATATCTGTTCTGTTCTGTTCTGTTTTAATGTCATCTAGTCCACCTTGCGTTAAAACAAATGTATCATGTTAATTTCTGTGAACTGATGATTAATAATACATTAGAAATTATATATTTTTTATTAGTGTCACCCATTTACAAACACAACATATGCAGTTTTCTCTGATTCAGTTACATTTAAAAATGTCCCTTTAAAGCTTCCTTATTTTTTAATGATTTAAGGCGTCAGCTAAACTTTCATTTTTTTTTTAATTTCAAAAAGAACACTTCTGTGCATTTTGCGACATAAAATATCAGTTTTTAACGTTTCAGTGTTACACAAGTTAGTGGGGGAGTAAATGGTGGCCGTTTTGACGGGGCAACGTATGGGAAGACCCACTACGTAACGTATAAAGCGTCAGATGATGACGGTCTAACGGGCCACTGCTACTTCTCTTTTACAGTCACTAGTAAGCTGATTTTTTTTCTTAAGCTACATATGTAAGCTCAACAAATGTTCTTTACATTTAAATATCTAGCAATACATTGCTTTATGTTATATGCCGGCATTTCCATTTTATATTCCAGTATTTCTACTGTGATTGTTTTGTATCTGAACAGCATACCATACCATTGAAGGGTTTTGAACTTTACAAACAAGTTGTATCAACATCTATTAAAGTTGTTTTTTATAAGATAAATAAGAAACTGATTACCCCCTTTGTTTTATTTAAGCATTGACTTGTGACACCCTGCCTTGGCCTGCCAATGGCGCTAGATCGTGTGAAAACTACATTCTTGGAAGTTCGTGTCAGTACACATGTAACTCCGGGTACAAGCTAACCGGAAGTGATACAGTCACGTGTCAGGATGAAGTAGCCCCAACATGGTCACCGGCTCCGACATGTGAAAGTAAGTAATTATTGTCAACTTTAAATGAAACGTCATCATGATTGTATATCTTCGGTGGCATATTTTGTCACTTGCCAGATAATTACTGAATAAGTGACATTTTTACGAAACATTTCGAGATAAATAAGTGGATATGTGGTTGGAAGAAATATGCCACCATATATATCTTCATAATAGACTTAAAATTATCCCAGTTAAAATTATATGTATACCAGCAGATTATGAAACATTGCTCAGATTAGCATAGCCTATGCTGATAGTATTTTAAATTGGACATCGCTGAGGAAGAATTGGCTAAATGACTCTGATGTTTTATGCATCAAAGGAAAGACTTACGCACGTTGTAATAGAATGTACATGTAGGCCCAATTATGTTCAGCACATACGTGTTTGTTTGGTTTTCTTTTTTCAGAAAAATCTTGCAGTCCCCCCAGCTATCCGGATCACAGCACTGTACAGTGTACAGATTCAATTTTTGCTTTTCAAACAGTATGTTCGATTTTTTGCGACAATGGATTTTCCTTAGAAGGTCACTTCTACATGCAGTGTCAGGCAGACGGTACGTGGTCCAACGCTGGATCCTCCACTTGCAAGGGTAAGGTTAAATGAAATAGTAGTAAGTCGTCGGCCTTATTAATTGATTTTTGTTTTGCCTACAGTTTTTTTCTATTAGACATTTGACAAGTTTAATTTTTTTCACTTTAGACAATTTTTCAAGTTCAATTTTGAATGACCTGTCTCCAGGATGTCGACACAATATCAAAACAAATAGCAATCCTACTAAAACAAATGTTTACTGCGTAATTGACGCAGAAAATATCTTTTCTACATATTTGAGAGAGTACGTGATTTTAGTAGATAAGATAGAATCTGTACTTACTTCATATTTACATTCACCAACATAAGTTTTTGAGCATTTCTCTTTATTTTTGTAACTTGCAATTTCTTAAACAATATAAAATTCACAGATGGAACGCCGCCAACAATAACATGTGAAACACCACAAGTCTTCTACGCTGATCGCGGTATAACATCAACATCAGTAAACTGGCAAGTGCCAACTGCGATTGACAAAACAGACGCTAGTCCGTCCATTGTACAAACTGGTGGTCCAACTGCCGGATCAGTATTAGAAGTCGGAAATGATATTGTAACATATAAAGCAATTGATGTTGACGGGAATGAATCACCAGAATGTTTTATTGAACTTCGTGTTGAAGGTAATAAATGAAAAGAAATATTTTGTAAAATTTTCAAATATCTACATGATAAATGTTAAAATTTCAATGTACATGTAATGTGCAAGCCACTTTGTAAAATTACAGTACTCAAACAGTCCCTTGCATATCAAGCATTTTGGTATTGGTTTTTTTTTGTATGTTTCAGAAATAACATGTGGTCATCCTTTAGACAGTTTTGAAGACAACTACCTAGTATTTAACTGTTCAACGTCTCGTTATATTTACGGGACATCATGTAGACTTTCCTGTACTGCACATTTGCCGCTAGAGGGCACGGATCTAGTCACATGTGAGGACAATGGCCAATCAGAAGGAGTATGGAGCTGGGGGACCGGAGATAAGCCATACTGTAGAGGTATATTTGTTTTCGTCATCACTGCATAAAAGTTATCAGTATAAAATTATCATCGCCCCATTCCTTCAAAAAGTTTAGAGCGCAACCTGTCTAAAGCGAACAGAAATTGGAAGACTAAATGTTTATTTTTGTACAGTGGTTAAGCAGTAGTCATTCGAATAGGAAGTGTCCTGCCATGAGAAACGAAAATGTCCGTCTTTGTAGAAGAAGTGTTGTTTAAGAGTTATCTTTAACAGAAGGTATACTGCACTGTCTTGATTATTGAAGTTACAAACAACTGACAAAAGAACATTCAGTTGTCAAACTTGGACCGTTTAATTTTATCAATGACCTGAGTACTGTATTTCGAACATTTTTGTTACAGCAATTGCTTGCCCTGACCTGGATCCACCAATCAATGGAGCGCTTGTTTCTGACACGATACAAACACGTCCTGTGTATACAATGATGTGTAATGATGAGTTCGATATACCAGACATGGGAACAAACTTTAACGGCTTGTTTTTTTGCACAGACGATGGGGATTGGATTTCGATCAACCCAGCCCCGGACTGTATAGGTAAGATGGGGATTGGATTCCGATCGACCCAGCCCCGGACTGTATAGGTAAGATGGGGATTGGATTCCGATCGACCCAGCCCCGGACTGTATAGGTAAGATGGGGATTGGATTCCGATCAACCCAGCCCCGGACTGTATAGGTAAGATGGGGATTGGACTACGATCGACACTGCCCCTGACTGTATAGGTAAAACGCACTGTCGGCAATTTATCAAATGGGAAAATGCATTGTAACAAAATTCATAACCATGCTAACGACTGCATGTTTCTCTCTATTAAACAAAAAATTATATATTTTCTGAATTTTTCGCTTTTCTTATCTGTGCGAAAACTGCTCTTAGCTCCGATTATCTGTGAAAGGGACATAATTATGCATGTATAATATGTACGTAAAATTAACACCTTTAGGAGTTATCTGCAATGAACAAACCTAATAGGAAAATATTCGATCGAAACGGAAACCATTTAGCGGACTTCCTGTGGTTTTTACCAAAAACATGTATGGTACTCATGCAAATATATCTGACTAACCGAGCGTAATTGTTTATATTCGCCAATTTATAGATAAAACGAAATATTACCGCCCATGGTGCCTGAAAACTGTAGTAGTACAAGTGCTAAATAAACTTAGGTCTTTAACAAACCACTATGATTTAATTTTTGTTATTACGTTCATAATTCTTACGATATCTATGGTTTGAATTTTTGAGCTAATCCTTTTTAATCAGTATCTATTGACAAGTTATCTGTACGTAAAACAATGGTTGCCAAATCAGTTTACCAGTGGACATATTTAAACCCTGGTCATGAGAAAACCATCTGCACATCCGCGCAGTCTAGTCACGATCCATGCTGTTCGCTTTCAAAGCTGATTGCAATTAGAGAAACTGTTAGCGAACAGCATGGATCCATGCTGGTCGCAAACGCACTATGTTGGTTTTCTCATGGCGCCGCTCATTTATGCGTATATTTGTTGTATATTTTCTTACAAAGCTCTTACTTTTATCTCTGAATGGCCGATTTGGTACATGTGAAATCGATTTGAAGTTTCATTTACATATAGCATTGTTTTATCTTTTAAGAACCGAGGAATCCACGATTTCTTAATCTGCCGGCGGAGATATTTTATTACGGCGGTGACTGCGGCAGCGAAGCAACAATGGCAGAAATTGAACAAAACTTTATAGATATTTTAGAATCTGAACTCAATCCTTATTTCGAGACAATTTGTCCATCTGGAGAAACTTGCACGGCAAGTAGTATCGCAATAACCTGTGGACCAATATCGAAAAGAAAGAAAAGATCACTCTCTTGGGAATTTAGAAATGAAGGGATACGTGTACAAAAAAAATACGATGAAGGTAGCATATAAGTTACATAAATTTTACTCATAAAATCCATACTGTATTTTGCAATATCGTAAAACGTACTCATCTTTTTTGTCTTGTATTTTGCTATGTAATAAATGTTTGACTTAAGCGTGTACAAGTCATTTTGACATCATTTCAAAATCAACCTTAATTGCATATGACTTTTAACAGCATATTGCATATATGACACTCATTTTCTGGATTACAACTCTACAATGTTTTGTTTATTGCATTTCTTCCTGAAAAGAGCAGACACATCTTGTAAGTATACACAACTAAAATGTTTGATGTGTGTTTTAGCTTCTATATATCCTGTCTTGTCTCTATAATTTCAGAACGTACACGAGAACACATCATACGGAAGCGATCAACTTACACTCATTTGCTCATTTTAGAGTTTTATATTGTCATGGAATTCAAATTTGGCAATTCATCGCTGCAAGATGCGATTCTTGTATATGATGATGTGCAGCTGAATATTTTGAAACCTGCATTCCAAGAAATGATCAACAACGGAACATTTGATCTTCAAGGTTTCGTGCTCGAATCTGATTCATTTCAGACAGCGAGTTATGGAGATATAACTTGTGATCCCGGGTATATGCTGGATCGCACAACATGTAGTAAGTTACAATATTTCTTTAGTTTTGTAAATGATTGCCTTTATTAATTTATGATTGCAAAAATAGTTCAAAACATTTATAATAACATAAGGAAAAAATTACTTTCCCGTTTAACATATTTCTTTATTTAGATATGAATTCTTTGTCTGTTTAGAACCGTGTCCTTTGGGGTATTTCGTGAACGAAACTACGAGCAAGTGTGACCTTTGCCCTGTCGGCCAGTACAAGGATAATGAGAGTGACGCTTCCTGTAATTCCTGTCCCACTGGGTATACGACAAAGACAACTGGGTCGAAGACAATGGCCGACTGTAACAGTACGTATTGGTGTCATTAACTTACCTTCAAGGAACATTTTCAAAAAGATCAATAAACCAATTTCAATCAAACTTCACAGAAATGTTTCTTGGGTGATCCCATTTCAGATTTCTTCAAACATAGGTAATTCATTTAGAATGGCGGTTGCTCTAAAGGAAAAAAAAAAGTAAAAATGTTTATTACCCTAAAACAGCTGGCCCATTTTGAAATAATTTACAGCAATGTTCCATAAGTGATCATTTACCAGATTCCTTCAAAGCATTCTGTTTCATTAAAAACCTGGCCGCCAGGGTGCTGTGTTAGTATTTTCTGTAAGATTATATGGAAAACTTTTGAAATTCTTCTCCCCTGAAAGCGCAGGTCCGATCTCAATATGATATGAATGCAGTGTTCCTTGGGAGACCCTCAACAAAATTCTTTCTAGCTGTGGTTATTTGTTTATGAATGGCTGCTTAGGGCGAGGCAAGTTTTCTTTATTGTTATGGTTGTATGGAAAAGTTGAAAATACCTCTAAAACTGCTGACACAGATTCAAAATAATTTTACACAGATGTTCTTTGAGTGACCCTTCACCAAAGTTCTTCGAGCGCCTGCCTTCATTACCCTTCCCGACCCTAACATTTTTTTTTACTTTTAGTTTCTTTTGCTCTTAATGTTGTCGGTAAGTATCTGTCATTTCACTTGCTTGTGAGTAATGTCAAAAAGAAATCATAAAACCTTTTGCAGTATAAAAGCACCGGTAAATTAGTAAGATGAAAGATCGTAAACTTTAAAAACCTTAAGATTTGTTTCCCAAAATTCCAGTAGTGAAAATTTTGACATGCTTCTACATGATTTATATTTAGTATGTAATTGAATAAATGTAAACTATATTTATATTGAATCACTCAATGCTTTAGTTTATTACATTCCAGAACAATGCAGTCCTGGTTCGTACTCTCCAAATACCGTTGAGAATTGCTCCGCCTGTCGCCATGGTTACTACCAAGACGAATATGGTCAAACGTCGTGTAAAGCTTGTCCGTCTGGCACAACAACAGAGTCAACGAACAGCACCTCTGTCAATGATTGCAAAAGTAATAGTCAGTTCGATTTGTTAAACCAGAGAAACATTATTATGATTATTATTATTTATTAATTTATTATCATTATTATTATTATTATCATTAGTAGTAGTAGTAGAAGTAGAAGTATCAAAATTATGGCCAAAACTTTGTTGTTCAGAATATTTATAGAACTGAGATTTTCAGAAACTAAGACGATTGATTACAAATGTAAGCTTCACGCACGTTTTGTTTCGTGTAGCATCTGCAGAATCCCGAGGGAATGGATGGTGAATGAGTCCCTATGGCGAGTGCACCATCATAACAGAGGGATTCTGCAGATGCTGGCTAAAGGTGGGCCGGTGGTCTAGTGGTAACACGCTTGACTGCCAATCTAGAGGTCCGGGTTCGAATCCCGGTCCAGGAACTTGATATCTCTGAGATGCTCTTGAGTGTCTCCCACCTGACTAAAAGGCCTGTACTGGTTCTTCCCAGGGAAGATGGCTTCTCGTGTATCGGTGCTATACACCGGGCACGTTAAAGAACCAGACTGTCTATTCGCAAAGAGCTAGGCTAAATTAGCCGGGCAGGCCTGTGTCTCTCTCTGTTCTGTCTTTCTGTTCTGGGGACTTTATCTCACTCTGTCCCTCCGGTCAGATCGCTCTGTGTCTGTACTAGTAGAGGATGAATTTCGCGCCCTGTGTGACTGCGTTTGCTATATGTAAAGCGCCTTTGAACGTGTTTATCATGAAAAGGGCGCTATATAAATCTGGTATAATAATAATAATAATGATAATAATAAAGTTCACGAAATAAACGTGTGTTATCTCTATTCTTGCATAAAAACAACTGAAGTGCTGAAAATATCGAGATAAACAAGACTATTCAAGACTATTCAGCTGACATTAGCCGATCGAAGACGGCCTTGTTTAGTTGTTAAGAATATATGTTTCATTTATGCATTTCGGGGCCTACAGTAACAGTACATATTGAGTCGGCTTAAGGCTGAAAGCCTTTTGACGAGTCGTTGCTATCCAACGATTCTCTAAATGGACCAAATAACACAGTGAAGGGATGTAGTTCCATTAGATTTTTCAAACTTCAAACAGTTCACTGCATGAATGAAGTTAAGTTGTGTCAATTCCCTTTGCAATGACCAATATACGATGTAATCTGTCATATTTATGACTTGTAATTGTGCAATTCTCGAATGTAACTCATTAAGCATAAATATGCATTTTAAGAATTGCGCAGGCTTACAAAGCTTTGGTAACATCCAGCGAAAGACAAAAAAAAAGTTCCACAGGGCTCCAGATAAGATGCGTATTAGCGTAAATTACGTATAGAAATAATGCAAATATGCATGTCTAATAATTTCTAAGCGTATAAAAACGTATATAAAATTACAGAAACGCACACAATGCTTTTTTAAAAACAAAATCTGAATCGTCTGGTTGCGTTAGGTAACATAGCCCATCAGCCTTAATTCTACCACATTGAACGTAAACACGCATCGTATGATTTCTATAAATTTTGCGTGGTTTGAATTTTGCTGTCAGTAAACGGATAAATTATCGGAAGAAGAAGCTCTTACTGGTTTGATTAGTTACTACTGATATTAAAATGATTTTAATTCTTATTTTTCGAGAAATAAACAAATCGGCGAAACACTAAATTGTATTTTCTTGTAGTTTTTGAAATCGAAAGTAGATCGTCTATGTTTGGCTGCTTTCACGAAACGAAACAACTTTTTTATGAAAAGATTTAAATAAGAGGTAATTTAACCGTAAACTTCAATGTCAGATACTGCCAATTGCTGCTAAATGTCTTCGTATCATCACAATTTGTAAAATATATTGTTCAAACTGGAGAAAAGTGTAATCGTATCCGGATATAATATTTTGGGTAAATATCGAGCTGTGTTATGAAATTTTAAGAAAAAAACTAAAAACAAACTGAAACTGGTAGACTATACTGTCAGTACATCAATCAATAGCCGACTCAGGCCATTCAGGCATTTGATTTTGTACATGTCGAGCAGACATTTACAAATGTATCGTTTTTTTGGCATGCTGTTATTTCTTTAAAATTAAGTATATATAACATAAGTGTAACTTCCCCTTGTTCGATATAATCGGTATACAATGAAGACTCACTTTTCATGGCACCCTGTCAAAAGGCACAACGTGCAGGTGCAATGACGTACCGACACAACACAATTCTGCCTGGTTCGTTCAGTCTCTTACGCGTTTTCTTCGATGAAACACTATCGTGAAATAGAAATCGGTAGTACCTATGTTCTTCATAATATCCTTAAAATGAAATCTCCAGGCCTAAACATTTCGTATCTCAGCATAGGAAAGTTCGCTTCGCAGCCCGCCACACCGCGATCAAAGACAAAGTTAAACTCAAACATGCGTGGTAAGATCTACAAATGTATATATATAAAGTACATAAAATAAATACATCCCGTTCATCAAATGACGAATAATTATGGAAAAATCCTTCAAACACAAAATTTGCAGCTCATCCTTTCAATTTCGTCATGTTTATGCTTTATTTTACACGTGAGCCGCACCGTGGGAAAACCAACATAGAGCGTTTGCGACCAGTATGGATCCAGACCAGCCTCATCAGGATCCATGCTGTTCGCTAACGGTTTCTTTAATTGCAAAAGGCTTTAAAAGCGAACAGCATGGATCCTGACAAGACTGCGTACTATTTTGGTTTTCTCATGGTGCGGCTCAATTATCATCACTAGTAAATTTTAAGCGTTTATGTGTAAGATATAAAGTAAGCATGTCAACTTTCTCGGGGATTAAATCGCGACTTGGAGTCAGACACGCGTAATACTACAACAATACGGAGCATCAGCCGCCTATCAAGCACCTACTGAAAATTGAAAGTGAAAGGACAGATGGAATGATTTTAAAAGGCCAGGACCTTCCGGCTTCGACTAAAACTGATCTGGTATCCATTTTTTGTCTACGTTGGACCCGTAAAAGCATATCCAAAACGTTCACCAACAGCGCGTGCTCACGAGAATCTCCTTGTTTGTACATGTTTTTTTTCCCTGTTTTTGCATGCCCGAAATCGAAAAAAAAAGCGAAGGTTTCATGCAAGAATACTTATTGCCCACAAACGCTTGGTAGGCATGGCCTATACACGTTGTCGCCTTCAAGTAGATCTTATAATGATGATTTTCTTAATTTTGAAATATTTGTGATATATTCTGTACCCTGTTTCAGACTATGACGTTTTCCTTGAAACAACAAACGGTGGTGTGACAGTATCGACGTTCCCTGGAACTTTGAGCGATATCACCTTTATGTTTTGGTCAAAACGGTTCGACGAACGGAGTTCTAATGCAGTGCTACGATTTGTTAATGGAGGAACAACACTTTTCAACGTGTACCTGACTGAAAATATCCGAGTAGAAATTCCGTAAGCCTAGAAGAGCTTTATTTTAAACTTCAATTTGTGGGGTACCGTTTTTGTTTTGAATTTCCAAATAGGCCCTTTTCTATTAAAGTTTAAGTCATTTTATCCTTCTTTGTATATATAGACAAATTTATCGATTTTACATTGGTCGATGTTACTAAACGTTCGTAATGGTAACACAAATTTTCTAAAGCATCGTTGAAGCAAATAGGGTCCTGAATTGTCCAAAGTGTGGTTTAGTACAAATTAGCTTTGGTACATACACAAAGCATTGATATATTGTTTAAAAGCTTTGACAACTTCTTCTGACTGTCGTATTTTTTTGCCTTCTGACATTATATAGAAAACGGAATTTTCAACATTTGTCAATACTTTGAAATTGGCGAAACAAGTAAGATAATTGACTGCAATAACGTGTGAGAAAGGAAATTGATTTTAGTTTTGCCTTCATGATTAGATTGTTATGCATCTGAACTCCAATTCATGTTTTATTTGCCAACAAAGCCCGCAAAACTAAAATCTATTTCCCAGTTATACCACACACGTGGTAACGCATATATAAAGAAAGAACGATGACCTCACTGTGTCCAAAATGATTGTCGTTCCATTACAAAAACAGTATTAAAATGACTATATCATTTATATTTGATGTCCGATTTTCAAAGGTTTTTTTCTCCAGTTTTACAAAACTTTTCCTAACAAAAATGTCTTTTTAACTTGCATATTACCGTTTAATCGTAGTACAGAGATCATAAAATTTTAGTGACATTTCAATGCTAAAAGGAAGCTTTTTACGTCGCTCTTAAACTGGATACAGGTGCAAAAGCAATCCACTGGCATACGAGTTAGATAATCCTTTAAATTACCGCGTCAATATTCTGAACGATTTTAAAATTACTTACTTTTATCAAACATCAGCAAAAAGCAGCTTTCAATACAGATATCACTACCACTTTCAATCAAGTTGATTTCTGAACTATTTCTTTAGAATAACTTTCCATATTTGACCATGATATAAAAGATTGTCTCTTTTGAGCCACACATTTTAAAGGATTATATTTATTCATACTATGCCATGTTTAAATCAATACGGTTGCACATTAATATGGTATGCTTACTTATCAACCAGACAGATACACGAATTAACGTCCACGATACACCAATATTACTTTGATATTGTCATGTTTTTGCAGTGTAAGTAAAATGCATTCGTCACCTTGATCACATACATTTCAGTGCTTAATAGATCTACATGTTTATAAATTATAGATCACAGCTGGACGAAATTGTCGGTTCACACAGCAGTTCTTCCTGGAATCACGTGACAATCACCTGGGATACAGCAAACACTAATGTAACGGTCTATCTTGGTGGTGAATCTGTTTATACAACAGACTCTGCCTCAGCGCCTAGTACGCCTTTGTTAGATAATGGAGCTTTTGTAGTGACAACTACTGGACAAACAGGTCGGTTTTACCTAATGGTGTATGTTTTATGTTAATTTTAATGTATTAAAATTTCAATTAAGGAAATATTTGTCTTGGCATTGTCACGATCAGGCGTAGTTAACAGATAATGTTTTCGTTTATTATCTTTATTTCAGGTGTTTATTTGACGGGTTTGCATCTGCTCGGAAATGTTTTGACTGAAACGGACATTGCAAACCATGCCACGTCATGCCACATAACAGAAAATGATGACGTTATTAACATTGGTGTATTCGACGACGACTCCAGTGAACAAGGGATATCACTCATCGCTGCCTCTAGCTGTTATGGTACTGATATTGATTCTATGTATTGTATTTCTTTATCCGCTAAAATTTCATTGTAAGATGTAATATTGGGTTAAAGATGTTTAAAGTATAAAGAGATGTATAAATCAATGTTTAGTAATTGCCTATCTAGATACAAGCTTTGGTATTATAGAGTCTAGTTTATTATTGTTTCTGTTCTCATGGACAGACTTAATCAAACCGACCCTGCTATTTTGCTTGGCTGTGTTCTATGTTTTCAAAGGATCTTCATATAGATTTTATCTAATGTCTTGAAATATATTTAATTAGATTTGCCTTTACGGCTAATAACTATTTTATATGTACTGAGTGGAAGTAGCTTTCTTATTTGTATTACCGTGTTGGCTGGTTATTCAGATCACGTGGCATTTTCTTATGAATTGTTTGATTGGCCTTCACAAAAAACTGTTATACAGCATTCTTATATAGATCTACACCTCTCAGCCTTTTTAGACTTTAAATATTTTTCACATTGACGGTGAAACCAAATGCCATATTTAGTTCCCCATTTACACCTTAGAGTTGTAGAGATGAACTTTGAAAAGCATATTAATCCAGTGCATATGCAATTAGATCCCGTGAATGCCAATTACACAAAGATAGAGTATTTTCTTTATGTCTTCATTATTGTTTTGTCTGCAGCAACTGACGCATGTTTGTCATCGCCATGTAACGGTCACATCTGCACAAATGGACAAGATGGTTTTACATGCACCTGTCAGAGCGGTTGGTCTGGCACGACGTGTACAATACAGCCAGACTTTTGTATTGACAATGGTTGCGAAAATAGTGCAACGTGTTTTAGTGGAGACACAAACTACACGTGCACTTGTTTGCCTGGATACAGCGGGATGTTTTGTGAAGTTCCACCAGGTCTGTATACACTAATTTGGTGAATGTTTTGAGTCAAGCATTAGACAGGTCTCCTGCACAGTAGTTCCAGCGAGTGTGTACACCACTGCATTACTGTATTATGCAATAATTGTTTTCCTGACAATAACAGTATCATTGAAATAGCAAAGTTTATAAAATGGATGGAATTACATTCACATATATAATAACCGTTGCCTCAGTTACGTACAAGTCGGAATCTATAAAAGCCAAATCAAGATAATTCGACGACACTTTCAACTGTTTAACATAATTCGCCAAAAAAGTCATGCTTTTCGACAAACGTATTGTCTTAGAAATTTCACCTCAACCTTGGTAAGTTGAACATTACGTTTATCGGCACAAAGGTATTGATGTGAAAATCATAATTCTGAATAACGGCGTGGTTAGTTGATCATTTCGCTGGGACATATTTAATGCCTATCCCATAATTTAATTTTCAACACACATCATAGTTTCATTTTCGTACAGCCACAAATGTATCCATGGACTTGTCCAAATTGTTTCAGTGGATGGTGGCTGGTCAGAATGGAAGGTATCCGAATGTTCAAAATCTTGTGGAACTGGTACAATGAACCGAACACGCCAGTGTGACAGCCCACCACCAGATACATACGGTGCTGACTGCATAGGAGATCAAATGGAAATAACACCTTGTAATGTTGAAGAGTGCCCAGGTAAGTTAACAAATTGTTTTTCTAGCTCGTGAGTGCGTTTGATAACACATCAATAAAACACAATTTTTCAAGAGGTTTCATTATTTAGTATATGCTGGTATAACTGTATCATTTTGAAACAGTAATGTACCAGCTTTCAACCTAACATTTGCTGCACTGGCATGTGCCTTACAACGAACAATATACCATATTCGTGCAATCACATAGGTTTGTACTGCATCTCTTGCTTTGTATACTGCAGTTTGCAAAGAATTCGAGATAAAATATGGAACCTTGCTTAATTGTACCACGGACCAAACGACGGGGAGTGAGACGTGTGTATTATACTGTAAGAATGGTAAATTTCTACCACCTGGATTACAGGGCTTCCAGACGTACACGTGTGGGCCGGATACTAATTATGTCTGGGATTCTTTGGAGAATCCTCCAAATTGTGTTGGTAAGTTAAAGTTAGTTTTAACTTATTAGATAGACAGCAGCATCAGTTATTTCACGCCTTACAAACCACACGTTTGTCGGGCGTTTCATGTAACTTTTTCTGGTATATAAACCGGAAAAATACACAAACACTGCTGTCTCCCTTCTTCCAGTCTGTTGAATTTGCAGTAAGTCTTTTTTACCACGAATGTTACCAAAATATCGTTTTCAGTAAAAAGAAAAGAAATTAATTTAATAAATGTGTGTTATTTTATTATTCAGATCCAGTTGGTCTCGATAACGTAAACATCACAGTCAATGTGGACTATACGTCAGCAATTACTGGCAATGCTATTGCTTTATTTGAGGATGTCCTTCGTAGTCAGGTATCATCTGTAGCCTGCTATAACTCCCCTAACTGCCAGACAACTGTAGAAGTAGAACAATCCAGTATGTCCCTTACTTTCAGCATTCCACTTCACCTCGGGCCAGACATACAGTACGAAAATTACATTTCAACCGTTAAAGGTAAGTCACTTGAATAATGTAAGTAAAAGGAACTTACTAATGTTCAGAAAAATAGTTCCGTGTCCAGGGGTCACACTGGGAATTTTTTTCTCTGAGCCACTGCTTTTTCCTAAGATAAAATTATGAGGCCAACAACGGCGAAGCGCATAGCATTGACGTTCTTGTAGGACTACATTATATGTACCAAAGTACTCATACTACTCAAGAAATAAATGTAGTTATTACATATTTCTTAGTAACCCTTTAAAAAGCTATTTAGAAAATCAATTTGTGTTAATTTCTAATATTATCATTTTTATAAACATCTGCCATTTAATAAAAAAATTCTGAAAATCACATTTAAAATAAAGATGTTAAAAAAGAAAAAAAAAAACAGTGTCTTATTTTGCACATTGCCTGTAAGTGGGTGGGGTTCGATGCCTTCACATGTTTTATTCTCGAAAATTACTTCAAAATAAGAGCTCCTTTTGCAACATTTGTCATATTTTTCTTAAATGTAGACTTTTTATTGGCTTTTAATTAAGATTGCACTAAAAAATCACGTCAGAAATAATAGAAATATCCGAAAATCAGGGTCGCGAAAACGGGTAACAAATTCGGAAAACGTAAGTTAGAATTAAATATTTGATAAAATACCTATGTTTGATTGCTTTTCTATCATCATAGCTATTCAATACTTACAATTCCTGCTTGTCTAAAGCATTTTTATTTGTTTTTGCCCAAACTAACCCTCGGCAATCATAGAAAATTTGTCTATCGGCCGACTGCTCATAAAATCGTATCAAGTGCACAAAATGAAGATTATAATTATTCAGTTTGTTATTCAATAATCTAATTATCGCCAATTAACTGCCTGATCAAATAAAAAAAAATGCAATTTGGCTCCCTCCCTTTCAATAACGGATGTTGTGTCTACACAGATTATCGATTTTTCACACCTTTTGGTTCGTAAAACTGACAATTTTCGTAGTTTTGCAGACAGACATAGCTTCGGGCCATTTTCGCCAGTTAGAAAATTTCGGAGCCACTTTCAATTTTTTGTCGCAAATGGCTCAAGTGGCGATCGACAGCGTGACCCCTGCGTGTCCATTTGTTTCGAAACCATATGAGTACGAATTACATCTGAATAAATAATAAATCAAAAATAATGTGACTTGTTATATTTTGTAGTTTTGACTTCTTTATAATCTGAACTATTGGTGATACCAGCATTTTACATACTATTAGTAAGATTATCGGAGGAAAGTTGACAGTATTGCTTGTTAAAATATATTTCAGCCTAAAATACTGCTTTGCCATTAATTTTACACAGCAAATGATGCCCTGCAAGAACTAACTGACGCAATAACATATCTTGAATCAACCGCCCAGCATATAAAGAATCACACTAATGAGATATTTGACGTCAACGTTGAAGGGGTGACATATAATCCTGACGTCAACAGTCTAACGATTAGTCCAGGAGTAACATGTAACAGCGGTTTTGTTGTTTTGGACGGTGTTTGCGGTAAGAATCATTTCTAGTTCTTAACGGACAAGGAAAGCCTGACAATAAATTAATTTCATATGAAAGCCACCATCAAACCTTTCATAACGCTGAAAGAATTTTTTTAAATCGGACCATCATTGAAAAATATATGACAGTTTGAAATTTAAGAAAATTGTTGATCATGGAGGCAGCCATTTTATCTGTTTATGACGTCATTTACACACTGCTGAATTCTTTATTTAGCAAATAACCTTTTGAATAGATTAATTTTATAAGTTCCTTGAGTGTAAGATGTAAAACAAACATGGTAATTATTAACAAACATTACAGCTGGAAAAATTAGACAAAATTATTTTACAGAAATAAGTTAATGCAATTCAAATACGTGTCTAGAAATATAATAAATACGCCATTTTTAGCTCGACTATTCATAGAATAGTAGAGCTATTGGACTCGCCCATGCGTCGGCGTCCGCGTCCGCGTCGGCGTCCGCGTCGGCGTCCGCGTCCCGATTTGGTTAAGTTTTTGTATGTAAGCTGGTATCTCAGCAACCACTTGTGGGAATGGATTGAAACTTCACACACTTATTCACTGTGATAAACTGACTTACACTGCACAGGTTCCATAACTCTGTTTTGCTTTTTTACAAAATTATGTCCCTTTTTTGACTTAGAAATTTTTGGTTAAGGTTTTGTATGTAAGCTGGTATCTCAGTAACCACTTGTGGGAATGGATTGAAACTTCACACACTTATTTACTGTGATAAACTGACTTCCATTGCACAGGTTCCATAACTCTATTTTGCTTTTTTACAAAATTATGCCCCTTTTTCATGGCCTATGTTCCAGATAAACCATTTAATTTCTATATAAAATATAGAGAAAAAGCTTTTGTGTCAAACTCCTCCCACACTATTGGCCTGATTTGCTTCAAACTTTCACAGATGAACAAGCTTGATTGTGCAGATGACCATAAAGGAAGGAGATTTTGCTGTGACTATTTTACCGCAACTATAACCATTTGACAGTGTTGCCATATAGAATATAGAGAAATATCTTGTGTGTCCAACTCCTCACACGGTTTTAAAAGGATATGCTTGAAAGTTTCACAGATGAGTCACCTTCGCCTGACTTTTTCTGTTGCTATTTTCTTCCAAGAATTATGGCTCTTTCTTAATTTCACAAAATATGCCATAGGTGTTCAACTTTTCTTACACTGTTTGAAGGAATGGATTCAAAGTTGCTCAGATGCACAAGCTTATCTGAATACAATTTGCTTCAAGCATTTTATCGAACATCCTTCTTGTGAAGATGGTCTTTACGGAAAACGTTGCTATTTAGAGGATGGCATAATATGTGGGGGCACCAGTGTCCAATGCACACAATTCTAGTTTCATTTTTTTTCACAGTCGGATGTCCGTCTGGTACGTACGCAGCCAATGGAGTGTGCAACTTTTGTGAGAAGGGGACATATCAATCAAACATGGGGCAGACATCTTGTTTACCATGCCTGGATAATCTAACAACAAAGACATTGGGTTCATCAGATATTTCTCAATGTACAGGTAAATATGACAATGTCAGGCAAACTATGAAGTGGAATTCAACAAGTCTTACATTTAGTACGGGTCAGTCTATCGATTTAACGTATAATTTCCTCTTATCTACGTACAAAGTGAAAACATGAGGAACATCTTTATGCAGTTTGCAAGTGTATAGGCGAAGTATTGCACGGGCCATGACATTGAACTCGCGTTATAGATATTTGGAAATAACGTTTATTCATTTAATGTTTCTAAATTCAAACATAATCGCACAGGAAGCAGTTGTTTCGCAATTAATCAACAATCGTCTACCTTATTAGAATTAGGAGCTAGTAATATAGTTATGACCATTCTTGTACTTCAACTCTACTGCAAATTAAACAATTCAAACCAATTGCAAGACTTGCAGGAACCTATTTCACATCACCTACTTCTCGAATAAGTTTCCTGGCGCTAGAGGGCGTGGACGGTAGCATGCATTTCCACTACCGTCCATGTACAGGCTCAATCAAACCGAGCCTGCAACATTTTCGTTTTTGTCGTGTTGAGCGACCTGTGAAGTTTCCACTTTTCTCTATTTTAATCTACTTTACTTGTACACAAATGATTGAAATCAAAATTTTATCCATATATATGGATGTATGATCCTAGAAAATCGAACATTTTGCATATATTTCAAAATATTTGTCGAATAGTTTTGACTCTAGTTACCTCACCTGACGGTCCGTCCAAATCATATCGGACTGAAATGAAATGAAAGCGATAATTACGACATGAGGTGGACTAAGGTCTATCATACTGTAGGATAGCAGACAATGACAAACTAATATATGATTTTACAGGAACGATTGCAACCAGTACAAGTGAGAAACCTGGTGATAAGCATGATGACAAAGGTAAGTGTATCAAAGTATTCTAGTTATTTTTATTGAAAATGCCTCGTGAATATTACCGGTACCTTGTTTATATGTACAGCCTTGTTACCCTTGAATTAATTTCCAGATAAATTCTGCGTACCTCATGACACTCGAGTTCATACTGAACGTCTTTTACAATTAAATAGTTTAGAATCTGAACTATAATATTTATTTAGAACTACATCATACATTATGCAGTAAAACAATATATAAAAAATGTTAAAAAGCATTTGCTAAAATAGGCAAAATGAATGTGATAACTCTTAAAGCCTACACAAAAATACAATTAAAGTTTTGAAGGACTTATTAACGTTATTGCAGATAAGAGCACAGTGTATTTACCGATTGTTATATCGATAGTAGCCCTTCTTGTGGCTCTGGCCACATTTGCTGTCGTCTGGTACAAGATAATCAGGTATTCCATTCAAACCTTTGTTTAGTCCATTAATTTCACAAAAAACGTAATTATCACAATGTTAAACAACAATTGCTACAAACGTTTCTGATAAGTTCCTAAAGGTCTTTATTCTCCTTTGTACAAAATGTAAATATATTGTTTTAAAAGACTTTTGTCAGTCAGAAATAACACTTTAGAAGAGATGATTTAACACGAGTTTCTTGCAATATTTTACAGACCAAAAGCAAAAGTGAATGGGTCGCCTCCAAACTTAAGAACGGAGACTGCTCGCTCTGGGTTTCCCAGGGTGTACACTAGGACTCCGGGCCCTAGAACTCCAAGCAGCATCACATCATTGACAGACTGTGATGATGACTTCATGAGAGGGAGTGATGTTTGTCAAACGCCTGGTGTACGATTACATCACGTTAGAATGCCTTCTACTCACAGTGGTTACCTAACACCCGCAGCCGTCCATGTTGAATGCAAAAGTCCACCTCCACCATACCACCCACCACCTTTACCGGAGTATTCAGAAAAGGACGAAACTCTTAATAACAGCATATATGACACAATAAATGAAAATCCTCCACAGAAACTGAAGTATTAAGCTATATAATGCTGACTTGCCACTGGAGTAAATCCTTGTATGTTAAGTTAAATCCATACAATGATCATATATACACCAAATTTATGAAGTGTATAAAAACTGGAGATAAGAATCAACAAATCATTATAACTCATATCATGTGTTATATATTGCTGATTTAGAGGTGATCAAAAAGTATTGTGAGTTGTTCGGTTATTATAAATTGTCATAACATTCTACTACCAAATATTGCATTAGAAATTGCCCCAAGAATGGCTTTTTAAAAGTAACACTTTTTGCTTGAAAATAAAAATAGAAGAAAAAAAATGTGTGCTGAGCAGATCCAAATTCGATTTTAGTCTAAAGGTACTTTTCAATTACCAAAGAGATTACATTTAATACATCTATATTTAATACATTTTCATCTAGATTCTACTTTTCACTGAGTTCAAATTTGAAACATTGTGTAAAATGTTGTATAAACACAATACAGGAAAGATAACAAAAACATCCGTACAGAAATGCTCCAGGTTTCATTCTTGTAGAAGAAAAATACCAGGTAATTATTATTTTTTTATTTTGAAAATGTTTTCTGTGCTAACACGTATATATTTCAAATATAACATTTAAAACACTTAACAAATATTTGATATTAAAGGAATCTCAATAAATTCTACAAAATGCTGACAGCTTCAAGTTTCAACATATTATGTTGAAAAGCGTGGTATTAAAAGAATTACCACACACAAAACACGGCAACATAATATGATTAAGCAAACTTAGCGTCCGTATGCAGCCTGTCGACGCATCATAAACGAGAGTTGTCCGTAAGACAGCGCGCTCCACTATTCGGCGATCTGACAGTAAAATGAATTTATGTCTCGATAAGAGACCTCTATTTTAAAAGGAAGATATACCAAGCTATAAAAAGACCCTACTTCTCAGAGGGGTTAAAGGTCAGGTATGGAAGGGGTACTGACATTATTTTGATGGAATCAAATTATTATATAAAAAAAAAAACAGTCCAAGAAACTACATGCACATAAAGTATAAAGCCTTTGCATAACTCAAATTATTTTTCTATTTATTTTTTATTTATTTTGTTTTATTTATTTATAATCATGATAATATTTATTATTATAGCAGATGATGTTTTAAGTCATTATATTGTACTAAAGTTATATCCAGAAAGCGAAGATTGCCAAAAACACTTTAAGTATGAAAGGGGCATAATTCTGTCAAAAATACCATTAGAGTTAAGGGGATTGTAACCACACATGCAGATGATGACTATAAGAAATATTTTTGATTTCAATTCATTATCTTTTAAAGTACGAAAGATATGTCTATAAACGAAGCTTTCGAAAACATTTAACATGAAAATAATTCCAAGTATAAGACCTTGATGACCTTGACCTTGGGTATAATGGGCCCAGCCCCTGCACACACTTTGTGTGTATGCTGGACAATGTTTATATGAAGCTGCAGTAAGATATAAGCAATAGTAAAAAAGATATGACAGAAAAACAAAGGTTGCAGAAAAACTTTATCCTTAAAAATAATCTAAGTATAAACACCTTGGTGACCTTGACCTTGGGTATAATGGGCTTAGCACCTGCACATACTTTTTTGCATGCTGAACAACTTTAATGTGAAGTTACAGTAAGATATAAGCAAAGGTAACAAAGAAAAACAAAGGTTGCCGAAAAACTTTAACCAAGAAAGCTCACACCGACGCCGTGGCGAATAGAATAGCACCCCTATTCTCCGAATACTGGAGCTAAAATTAATGGAAATAGACATTGCAGTATTCAGTGTTCAAAATACTCGGATTAGTTTAATAAAAGTAAATCCTTTATGCATCTTTTTTTCAGTAGTTCTGGACGTTTAATGTGATAAAATGGATTTTTCCACAGACTGTTTTTATTTTTTTGTTTTGTTCTAAATTAAATGCTTTTTGGGATTCGTTTAAGCACAGGTTTGGATTTGATATAAACATATTTAATTTATAAATCGGTTTTCATGTACATTTAGTGACTGAAATCTAAAACGTAATTTCAATGTAAGGGAGATAATATCTAGACATTTATGTGGTAAAATGAGTAAATGTTTGATTTTGTTGAGATAACAATATGCTTATCTGAGCGTACACAAAATTTAGAAAAAAGTATTACGTTTAATTTTATTAAGAAAACAAAACAAAACAAAAAACAAAAAACAAACAAGAAAAATAACAAAAACAACAATTGGTGGGGTGATTGGTTTGCTCATTACATGATTTCTCAATCTTCTTCTTCTTCTGATTTCTCAATGATATGTGCCATTTTCACGTCTTTTCCACTGCACTAAATTGCTCGCCTCGTGACACACTTTTTGATATTTTCAATGATCAACTCATTAGATAGTTGTGTTGAATTCTATGAGGTCTCTCAGGCAGTCAAACATTTGGTCTGTGTATCTGAAGTTGGCTGTGAATATGTGCCTATTGGATCGTCGAAGATATCAAAGCTATCGGGAACATTTTCTTCTTTATTGCTCCTTGGCTTGCCTACAAAACAGTCATAATGCTCCGGTATTGTTTGTCTTATCAAACAAATTCAGTTACTGTTCTAGTAAAGTATGATATTTCCCCTCAGATATTATTTTTGTATTAGGCATTGTATATCTCTTTGAACACTTAGTATTAAACTGTTCTAAAAATACATATGTTATATCAGTATAGAGTAATTTTCGACTTTCACCTTAATTTTGCTGTTTGATGTGCAATGTACATTTTGTAACATTTTCAACACTCGGGCTATCTGGAGAAATATGCGAGACTCCCAGTAAATGTGAACGATACAAAATATGTTTGGAGAAAGCTTGATATAGTCTACTAAACAGACCACGGGTTTCGAAGGGGGGGGATGCATTTATTTCCAAACAAGAACAAGATCATCTTTGTAAAAACTATTGCTTATTTCTTCTGAACAATTCAGTATAATAGAAATGGTACACGAAGCAGAAATTTTAAAGAATTTACCATGGGGTAGTATCAAAGCTCTTGCGTTGAGCTTTTAAAGGGTACACTTAAACGAAGAAGCAACTAGAGAAAAATGAACATGTATATACAGGCCTTGTCAAAGCCATAAAATGGAAATGTAGCACTACATCTAATGTACTTGACCTAAAACTTTATGAGGTAATGTTTGTCAATTTAAGTAAAACAACACAAATACTGTTGAAAAACGGCATTTAACCCAAAACAAACAAAACAGACTAAACTTTGGTTGTTTTACAAAAAATATTTGCTTCCGATGCTTGCTATTTCTCGACATCCTTTATAACCTTATCATTGCTATTCTTGCAAGAGGTTTCACTTGACTGATAAAACTGTATACTGCACTAAAAGTAAAATACCTACCTGGTGCTTTAAACTCTTACAATGCCGGACGATTAGGCATTTCGTTGGGATTTTCGAACACATAGCATTCCTTGAGTCCCTCGAGGTCAGCAATATTAGGGTCGATATCAGGGAATGGGACTTTATTAAGCTTTGTCCATTTCTCGGCTAACAATAGCTCTAGTCTGTTCCACTGATCTGTCTAGCAGTACAGTATAAACGCGTGGAAGACTCCTGAAATTAGAGGTATAAATAATTGTCTTAAAATATAAAAATTATGGTTACAAATAAATTTCTTTAAAATATGATTTTTAACTAACCTACCACAAAACACGGAAACTCTATTAGAATAACACCTGGAACTGAGGTAATCATATAAATAATCATAAATGCCTCAAATTTAAAAGCTTGGCGTGTGAAATATTTAAACCTAACAGCGTCTCGTCAGGCCTTCAGCCTAATAAAAAGTAATTAAAGATTTTTTTCATCTCTTTTTCGGGTAAATGTTTGAAAATGAAGACATAATAGAAATGTTTTATGTTCCAATTCCAGTGTGTATAGAAATCAGAATTAACGTAATTCTAGGATCATAGACACTGACTATGGTAATTCTTTTTAATGTCATTCTTGTCAACTTGCGTTCTTTTTTGGAGCGGTAGTCTCACAACCAGTCGGGAACCAGACTATATGCGCATAATTTACTGGAAGAAACCCGAATAACACCGATTCCAAAAAATACCACAAAATTTCAACTCGGTAGTATATGATATCTGTTTTCCTTTTCACAAATTTAACCCTGTTGGCGCCGCTTTGGGGTACCGGTACATCTGCTATATTATATAACTTAGTAAAACCTAAAACCTGACCTTATCTTCAATATGTTTTGATCACTTATTTCCAGTATCGTCCTACACATTGTACTTATAGAAAATTACTTACTGAAAAAAAGAACAGTTTGCAAAAAAAAAAAAACAACAACAATAATTTACACTAATTTATTGTGAATTATCAGTATAATGGGGAACAAAGACTTTTAAAATGATAATCACACAAGAAAGCGCGCATGACGGTAAATTCGGGTAATGTTCAATCACCTTGCAAGAAATGCAGCAGTGAATCTTCACACTTTTTGACAAGATGGCCAAGATGATGGTGATAGATTTTGGAAGCTGGGTGAGCAAGAAAGAAAACAGCATGTATGACCTTAATGTGTTTTTACCTTGCAAGAAATGCAGCGGCAACTCTTCACACTTTTTGAACAGATGACCAAGGAAAAAATTCCTTCCAAACATCTCGGGTCACATATATGTTCCGTATTAATGACCATTACTCTAAGTTCATAGGAAGTAATCTCTATCCAATCTGAAAAATATTTTTACTCTTCCAAATTGATCAATTTGTGTTTCTTCTTTATCGTTGGCGTTCTGGGTTGATGATTATAATTGACTTAAAACAATATTTCCCTTAGTGGTTACAGTGTACATGTAAGGCTTTCTATTATGAAAACCTATAATATTGTAAAAGCAATTTAAAAATTTCAAGTTGAGTAGAAATTCCTTAGTCTGAAATGGCAAAAGTCCAAAGTAACTGTATCGATTTCAGTTTCATTTACCATGAAAGACCTGGGCTGAGACTTCGGCATCGGCATCGGCATCTTCCCTTCTTTTAGCTTCTCTTGCTAGTCTGTTAGCTTCTTGTCCATTCTCTGAAAGAACGTTATACATTAAAGTATTTGGCACAGTCAATATTAGTTTCGGCTTTATATTTAGCAATATTTTGGCTTATTTTAGCCTTAATGAATATCCTTCTGTCAAAATTCATAGAAAAGGGGTAGTGGGTGTGTGTGTAGGGGGGAGGGGGGGGGGGGGGGGGGGGGGAAAGGTTAAATGATCAATATAATTATGCCATGTTAAGGATAAACTTTCATCGTTCATTAAAATGTTTTATCATTAGGCATTAACTTTTAAATGAAGAACTTAACAAATGTATTTAGAATGCAGATAAAAATTATATGTGTAGAGTTATATTCACAGGATGACAGATTTTATGCCACATTGTGATTAATAACTTTTTCCAAAATTAAGTGTAGACACTGTCGGAATTAAGGTGTAAAAAAAACTATGGCATGAATAAGGAAGTGCAAAATTAAGACAAACTTATTCCCTATTTTTCTTGACCCCCGAAGACAGGGGACTTTATTACAATTGTCAAATGTTGATAAAAACAGAATATTAGTAACAAAATAATGACTGGGAAAAGTTGTGTCAAAATATTGCTTGAATGATAACAATAGAGTTGCCGCCATTCTGTCAACATATTTTAGTGTATTACTCCTTCGACATCAAGGTGACCGTAGACATCTGTGAAACTGATTGGCTTACCCTGATCATGCTTTGCTCTGCTCTGTCGCAGTACCACCATAAGCTAGCAGGATTGGGTTACCAGAATGGACTGGAATCGGTACTATCCCATAACGAAGCTGAGGTTGCTATTTCTGAGGCCAGTCATAGTAGATAAATACAGAATTACATAAGACAGAATGATTGAAATCAACCACACATAATAAAAATTTCTGGCTTGGAAAGATATTTTGTATTGTTCACATTTACATAGTTTCGGTGTAGTGTTGTTCAACAGACTGAGCTCGTTAATGCTATAATGGGAGACCTCTTCAAGAAAACAGACCCGAAAAAGCAAGAGCAACAAAATAATAATTAAAAGAAAAACAAAACAAAAAATAAACAACAACAAAAACAAACAAACAAAAAAAAACAACAAGACAAACCAACAAACCTACTTGATTGTTGATTTGAAGAAAATATCAACTTTGTAATTGTATAATTCTGTTTCTTACCTTGCTGAGCCTGAAAATCTTGTATTATACATGACCATAATTCCACAAGGGCAACCACCACTCCACTAAATGCCGTCAAAGCACAGATTCCTCCAACAGAACCTAACACCCTTATTACATGGATATTCAAGAAGGCTGAAAGAAGTCAAAATATTAATAGATAAGTAATCATGTTATACTACACTCTGTTGTGACTGTTATGAAACGTAGAAAATTCCAGCTAGGGCAGTATATATCAGCCCTCACATGCCTGATCCGATTTCTCATTCCAAGTCCCTCAACTAGTTTACCAGTTGTGACCTCGACCTTACTGATTGTTTGGCTGAGCAATTCGTAGGATGCTCTACAGTTCGTTACTGTGTTCTGAGATGTGACTGCACTTGGTAAGTGGGTCCATGGTTCAAATCTAACTTCGATGGTTTTACATACGGGTTTTCATTTGTTCAAATATTCCTTATGAAAAGAGTATCTTTTTACAGAAAATCACCCAGTACCAAAATGACCTCTGTCAGCTCAGAAAATATTTGCTGTCTATTATAAAAGAAAAAGAAATAATGAAATTTATCTGTCTTTTACACAGACGAGAAAAGCGTATTGAAATTGTCTTGGCTTGGCAACTCACTAAAACAAAAGGAAATTAAAACACGTTTGCATACAGTAAGGAATTATTATGAAATTAAAATTATGTTTGTAAAGTAAGAAAAGAGAATTTTTGTCAAACTTTAAAATGGGGTTTAAAACTGTTTTGTATTCATTCGAAACCTGCAGTGTATGTTAGTCTGTTGTTTGATAAATTCGATATTTTTCATACATTCCGGTCAAGTGAACCAAATATATAACTATCCAACTGAAATAAACTTGTACAAAGGTCACACTCAGGGTCAAAGACGAATGTTTATAGCTGCACTAAATAGTAATGTCATCACTTTTTTAACTAAACATATCACATGGTCTTTATGATCTTTCCTGTGTAATCCTAAACTGATAAGGTAAAGTTTAATATATTGCAATGCAAGGTTAAGATAATAAGAAAAACAATTATATCATCTAAAATTAATACATGTACTCTTTTAATGTACACAAAATGAAATTATTTCTGTTAAACATCAAACGGAATCGTCAGTTGCCTAGAAATAGATCCTCGATATGACGTAATGTCATTCGGGTATGTACGATATGTCATTATGTTCCATGAACCTGTACGGTATGCCGTAACATCCCTCAGGTCTTTAGAATATGACATAATGTCCCCCGGGTCTGTACGATATACCAAAGACCTATTGCAGGACCATCGTGTAAAAGTATCACAATATTACCACATTGATACTGCGAACAGCAACCTCGAGGATATGTTTAATTGCCTGATACACATGCTATAACTCTTCATAAATATCCGGAGCTTCCTCTTTGAGGATATCCTTCATTGTTTGATACACATATTATTATCGTATGATTGGGCACCTGTAGAAATGATTAATCATAATTCAGACATTACAAGCTTTAAATAAGTCATATGGCTCAATATTTAAACATATGACTAGTTAACAATAGATCATATGACATATTCCTTACAACATGTGAGTAAATTGCCATGCAACGTAATAAAATAGTAACCATTATAAATAATGAAAAAATAAGACAAATGATAATTAAATTATTACTATGTTTTGGCGTTTATTCAACAATTCTTTTTTCTATTTTGTAAATTTTTGTTTATGAAACAATTTTGTTTTATTACATCTTTACATAATGTAATTTAAAGCTATTTCAATTTCCTTTTAAATAAACTTGTAAGAGTGGAAACATCATTTCAATCAATTAAATATTGGCAGAAATGCCAAATAAACCTCCTTTATCTCAACAATATCTGTAATTTATTTAATTCCCCACAACTTTTGGTGCAAGATAACTTTGTCTTTTCTCAATGTTTTATCTCAATCATCCAATTAAAAAGCAGCTATTGACTAAATTGTTTCCGATTGTGTCCGATTTCTCGCCATCTTATCTAATATTGACAGAAAACATTCATGATATTATAAACTAGTTAATAAAGCCTAAAATACAGGCAATAACAATCAGGCAGATAAAATAACTTTAATACTAGTCTATCAAAATGTGACAGCCACTTTAAGAGAAAATGTAACATTTGCAGAGTAAATATTAGAAAAGATAATGCTAAAACTCTCTCGGATCAAAACAAATTTATCAGTTACTGTATCTAATGAAATAAGAAATAATTTGGCCCTGAAGAATTAGCTCTATGTCCAATACATTCTGTCTGTCCCGTCTACGCAAATAATAATTTGTCTAAATAATTGAAAATAAAGAATAATTAGTTATCGAAAGTGTCAGACAACTTAATGTTGTTACAACTTTTAAGACTGGACCAACATAGCTACGTCAATAATTTCTGTGGATGTCTAAAATTTGGGAATGATAGTGAAAACACCTTTGTAAGCTGGACAATGATCATTGTTGCTATTTCTTGTGAACAAACTGAAAACAGTTATTTACTCTTATTAAGTGTATTGAAGATTTTTTTTTCATATCATAATATGAGAAAAATGGTTAATTTTCTAAGTATTTACATGGCCTGGCAATCAAACAAAAGTAGTACAAAGATAAACAGGGCAACACACAACAAACAAACAAACAGTACAATATGAATCCATAATAACTTTCAAAGTATACTTCATATTTATCACCTTTGTCATAAAAATAAACTGCAGATTAAGAAGATTTCCTACGTTCTGAAAATTTTAAAGTCTGTGATTAGGAACACTTTTGACAAACAAAAGGCTCAATTTTGCCTAAGTCGCTCACCTGAACACCCATTAAGCAAATCAAAGCCTTTTCTATTTTGGATGTGATAGCTTCAAAACACTAACCATATCAGCAAACTTGAGACAGTCTGATCAAAAGAGGTCATGAGAAGTTGTTTAACCTTTTGCCTACTGGCGGCAAGTGAGTGCAGAACATGAGCAGCCTGCACAACTATACTACATTAAGAGGAAACCATACAAGGATGCAACAGACCAAGTTCAGTGAGGATTCGGCAAGTAGCTTATGAGAATAAGCTGTTTAGATGTGTTTCTACTTTGGGCTTTGCTGACCCCTAAAAAGGGCTAAGAGAAACCATCTGAAAAATATTCGGAGAGGACCATACAATGATTATAATACCAAGTTAGGTGAGGTGGTTCTTCGGAAGAAGATATTTCAAGGTTTTTCTAGTTTTAGCCCTGGCAGCGCCTTAAATGGCCAAAATTAAATCAGTAGAAAAATGTTTGAGAGAGGACCATACTAGGATGCTTCAGATCAAGTTTAGTGAAGATCTATCACGTGTTTCATGAGAAGAAGTGGTTTAAAGTTTTTCTATGTTTAGCTCTTGCAGCTCCTTAAGTCAGCCAAGCTGAACCATTTTAACAAATTTGAAAAAGGTTCATGCCAGGATGCAACCGACTTAGTCTTGTGTAAATCTGGCCATTAATATCAGAGGAGAAGATGTTTCAATATAAATGTTGACACAGGACACTGGATCATTCATCTGAACTAACTGACTAACGGATGACCGTGAACATAGATCAGATGAGTTAAAAAGCTGGTCATATTATCACTATACTGACCATGTACAGTCTGCTTTTCTGTGAAATACTGAAAATATTTCTAACCAAAATATTAACATCAGGACAGTGTTGTACAGGGTGTCCAAAAAAAACATGATACATCTTTCAAACGACATCACATATTCAAATGACATGGTATAACAATGATTATTATTCCAATATTAAATTAGCATAATTAACTAAATTTCAGTTTATAATCATTGATGAGTTCCATGTGACGTCATTGGTGATGTAATCAAATTCCATCAAAATCCAAGATGGCCGCTGAGGCAGAAGTCATAAAATCATATTATGAGTTGAAATCGTACTTCCCTATTTCCTTTTTTTAAATTACATGACGTTCAAATTTATATTTTTTTACAATAATTACACAACAAAATATATACATATGAACATGCACGGCGTTTCAGTAGATCGGCACACACTGACTGAAAGACAGTTAAAATAAAAACTGAAATCAGAAGTCTTTATTACTAGTCTACTGGAGAATATATCATACAAAGCATCATAACTAACAGCAACAGAACAATTTTAGGGGAAAAAGAAAAATGACTAACAAGCAAAAAAAAGCTATGAAAATTTCACCTTCATATGTAATATTCCTTAAACTGTTTCAAATGAATGCGCTAGAAAATAAAATATACACATCTATAGATTACAAATGACTGAAGACAGGTTCCCACAATTTTTAATCTGTGCTTGGAGACCAGTCTAAAATGCAAGCGTGTCATTGGTCAATTTCAAGAACCAGTCAGACACTGTAGTTTTGAGACTGGCCTCCAATTTCGGTTTCTAAAACACTTTCAAATCTTTGGCCGTTTTAAGGATACAGATATTGCAGCAATGTAAAAATTAATATACAAGGTATAATATGAAAATGCTGATTCTACTTTTAAACATCATTTAGAATATTTCATCAAAAACAAAGGGCTTTTTACTTAAGCTATATAAGGCGATGTAGTGACAAGCACAGGCCCCAATTTCATGAAAAAACTTAAGTAATTACTTAGTTAAGTATATCATTTTAATACTGTGCTATTGCTTAAATTATTGTTATTTAATGTTGATTTTTTCAATAATAGTGTATTTGTAGCTATATTATACCACGGTTAGTAGTATTTGTCTGTGTAAGTACTTATTTCAGTCACACAAATACTAGTATGATATTTCTAGTTAAGCACATGTTTATTTACTCAAGTGTAAAGGAAGCTTAAGTCTGTGTCAAGTGTATTTAGTAATAACAGAGATACAGGTGAAGTTTATCAAAACATTAATAAATATATAAGGGACATAATTCATGGAACATTTCTGCAAAAGTAATGCACCATGTCTCATATCATGTTGCTAATAATGGGGAACAACTATTTTAAGTTTGAATCAATTAAGTAATAACTGAGATAAAGCAAAAGCGCATCACAACGTGAACCTGAAATTCTGGGTAAAAAGGTGGCATAACTCATAACATATTGGTGCCAGCATTATGGACCTTGCGTCATATGATGTGGGGGATGATGAGGAACAACCATTTTAAGTTTGAATACAATCCATTTGGTAACAACAGTGATATGGTAAAAAAGCATCAAAATTAAGTAAAAAAGGGACATAATTCATCAAATACTTGCACCAGAGTTTTGGACCTTGTGGCATATGATGAGGACAATGACGTGGAACTCTTAAGTTTGAATCAAATTCATTAAGTAATAACAAGATATAGATATAGTGCACAAAAATTGACCAGAAATTCTAAGTAAAAAGGGGGCATAATTCATGAAATATTAGTGCAGGAATTATGGCCTTTGTGTCATTAAAGTGGGTGATGATGTGGTACAACTAATTTAAGATTGAATCAAATTCATTACGTTTTGGTAATAACAGAGATAGAGTAAAAGTGCACCAAAACTTTAACCTGAAATTTTAAGTAAAAAGGAAGCATAATTCATAAAACCTTGGTGTTAGAGTTAAGGCCCCTGTTTCAAATGATGTGGGTGATGATGTGGAACAATTATTTCAAGTTTGAATCAAATCCCTTCTGTAATAACAGAGATGTAGCGAAAATGCACCAAAATTAACCAAAACTTCTTAGTAAAAAGGGGGCATAATTCAAGAAAAATTGGTGCCAGTGATAAGGACCCTATGTCACATGATTCCGGCGATGATGTTGAACAACTGTTTTAAGTTTGAATCAAATCCATTTTGTAATAACTGAGTGAGAGTGAAAGTGTATCAAAACTTTAACCTGAAATTCGAAGTAAAATGGGGGGAATAAATTGATAAAATATTGGTGCAAGAGTAAAGACCCTTGTGCCATGTGATGTGGGTAAAGATGAGAAATGACTGTTTTAAGTTTGAAGCAAACCCAATCTGACTAAAGTACAGCTCCTATTACGCTAAGCATAGGATCTGAGAACGACCTATTCATAGCCTCGTTCTGACGATCCTTTCGCTAGCCAATCAGAGCTTAACGTACAACATCTAGCAAATCTACCTGTAACTTTGACTTTTGATATTTGCAATTCTTATGTCGTATTGTGTCAGATAGCCGGTTAGCTCAGTCGGTAGGCCACTTGCTTTGTAAGTGAGGGGTCCCTAGTTCAAGCCCTGGAATAACTGTACATTTTTCTTACTCTTTGACTTTCGAACAAGTCATCTGATTGGTTAAAATAAAAATAGCAATACTGGAAATCCAAAATATACAGAAGACGTATCTGAATGGGTCGTTCTCAGATCTTCGTTTAGAAGATCAAGTACTTAAGTCAGATTGAAGCAAACCCATCAAGTAGAGAAAGTACTTAAAATCTTTAACCACGGTGTTCCTGGAAGGATGTCGACGCCGGGTCAAGTAGGATAGTTCTCCATAATTATATAGTCTGTATACTTCATATAGTCAAGCTAAATATCACCACATCACACACCAATTAATACAAAAACACCCGCATAGTGAAAACTGATTAGAAATCAATCACTGAAAATAAATCTTGCATCGGGATAGCTCATTAACAATTTATGCATCAGTCGTCAACCGATACTTTTATACAGACATTTAACACTGAATAAAGCCAGCAGATGAAACCGCAGGGATTACTTTGTCTGCATAAAATTATTCACGTTTTTCATCGTCTGCTAACTATTTTGTCTCCAGTTCCCGGTAGTTATTTTACCGCGTTTTCTGCTTGCAATTCACGATTTTCTCATGTTTTCAGTGCACTATATAAGTGGTTGTTAATTGATATTCTTCACTCGAGGTTGAATATTTGACAGCATAACAAGTATTTTGATTATTTGTTTATTCCCTGCCACCCACCCTAACAGACATTTCAAGTTTCTTAATAGTTATTCCTGATGGCTTGTAGCTGTATTCGAATATCAAAGACAGATTTTACTTTTTGACTGTGATTTAAACAAGAGTAATCATTTAGTTCTAGAGAGATTCCTCAGGCCAGACATTACGTCTCCTTTATGTTCTGATAGAAAATAAGGTTCACAGTTACGTACCTTATATTTCAAGGGTCTTTAGACATGAACAGTTCCTTGTTAATTATTACTGTTGAGTATTCATGTATTACTAGAACTTTGAAGGCAGATATACATTTAACATTATATGAGAACATTTGAATTCTTCATGCCAGACTCGGTATCTACATTTAGAAAAGTAACATTCACAAGTACGCATTTAATTCTATATCAATATATTTTATGCTGTTTTTTTCCCATGCAATGTTATTCTTTCGTTATCAAATGGAAACTGCCGTTATCCTCTTTGAGCTAGTTTTCATTGTCTTTTTGATTTTACCTTGAAAGAATGTTATGTTTTACACACTGCACATTTTTTCTTATTTTGTGGTTATTCAACGAAGCTGAGAGAGACCACAATGTCCATCTTATATGCTGTTTAACTATTCTAGATAAGATGAGTTCAAGTTATTACATTTGGTTCATTCGGGACCTAATAGACAGCACATTTTTACAGTTTAGATTTTCATGTACATCTGATTGTATGTTTGCCTTAAATTTTGATAGTATGTTTTCAGGCTGAGTGGTGTACAAAGATAAAGATAACCACATTTACCCCACTTCTACTGGTCGATCGTCAACATATCGCACAACATCGTACCGTCTGACATTTGCAAGACAAATATATTCGTATTTTTTGTACATTGGAATGCTGTCAAATACTAAGACCTGTATCCTATATTTTTGTTTGTTGTTTTTGTAGTTAGGAACACGAAATTAGTGAATAATTGATTTACTCACGACATAGAGTGAGTAATTGTATTTAAGACAAGTGTCTCTTTATACATGTTAATGACATGACAAATTTAATGAAAAATGAAATTCTAGTTTGCATTGTGGACCTATTTTATGTAAATTTTCACTTTTGTTGTTTTTTGTTTGTTTTTTTTAAACAAGAGGGCCATGACGATCCTCTATTGCTCACCTAGGTTTCACAGCTTACTTGAACAGTTTTGGTTGATGATTATGAAAGAAAAGTATCTGCAAAAAACATTTTGAAATAGAGCTTATGTTTTCTGATAAGAAGATCTTAAAAATTTCTGTTATTAAGTAGAGGGTCACTTAAGGAACATTTGTGTGAAAATATTTTGAATTTTGGTCAGCAGTTTCAGAGAGGATTTTTTTATTTTTTCCATTTATCCGTATCAAGAAAAACTAGCTCCAAACTCTAGGCAGCCGTCTTTTTTAGCACATATACATGGCTTAAAGAGAACTTGATCACCAAATGTACTTTGCTGTCAAAATATTTTGAATTTAGGCGAGTGGTTTGAGAGAAGATTTTCAATGTTTTCCATATAGCCACAAAGGGAGCAGTCTAGCCCGGCCCCTTTTAGTCATTTTTCAAAGGAAAAAGAAGGATCTGAAGGAGTTGAGTAGAGGGTCACCTAAGAAATATTTCTGTGAAAATATTAAAATATCGCGCCAGCAGTTAAGGAGGATAAGATTTTCAAAGTTTTTTCATCTGGCTGCCATGGCAACCAGAATGTTGCATAGATGAACTAGATTTTAAGGTGTCTGAAAGGGCCATCCAAGGAATACTCCTGTGAAGTTTGGTTGAAACTTGCAGTGGTTCAGAAGCTGTTCTTTAAAGAAATTGTGGACATGGAAGGATCATGAACCTGAAAGCAAACTGAGAGCACCTGATGCTCAGGTGAGCTAAAAAAAATTACAGTATGTCAAAAAGCAGACAATTATAAAACTGCAGTTCTTTTTTCTGTTAGGTATTTATGTCATATGACTACACTATAGGAAGACCAGGTACAGCTGTCAGAAATATTTCAGACACTGACTGGCACCTTGAAAAAAAACCCCACCAACCTTACTTTACTGTAAATAATATTATTATATTTATTACAGCAACAATATTTCATCAGAATTGAAAAGGAAAGTAAAACAACTTGCTGGCTTAATGCCTTCCACAGATAACAACAGCCCTCCAACCTATAGTGGTGAGGGGCAAGTGATTTGAAATAAGTGACCATAACCACCCAGTCACAAAGGTCCTTTAATACTGTGAAATAATTTAATTTTACGGACATCAAATTTCGTGGTTTTGGCCAAAACAGCATTCTTTGAGGACATGAATTTGTGGGTTTCACATTGTAGATTTAAAATAAAAGTGAATTTCATTAAAAATTTTGTTTTTTTGTGGATTTAATTTCATGGACTGAAAGAAACACGAAATTCACAAAACTTTGTCCCCACGAATCATAATTATTTCATTGTATATGAAAAAGAAATTAACATTTGCCCTAGAAAATGCTGCATGTGATTATCATTCATCAGATGTGGTCATTAATCATCATTACTAATAGATAAATAACAGCTACTTTGCACAGAACAATAAAATTCTATTTCAGAAAAAACTAGAAATGTGTCCATGGGACACGGATGCCCCCACTACATGACAAAGGACAGGGGCCATAACTCCTACAATACTGGATGAATCCGGACACGAAACCCCAGGTGCACAACTGCACATGCTGCACATGCTGACCATACTTTTGGAGCTACGCGCGACACAACATTAAAATGACCAATTTTTATCTAAGTCAGGGGCCGTAACTCCTACACGACTGAATGAATCCGGACGCAAAACCCCAGGTGCACAACTGCACATGCTGACCAACATTCCTGTAAACTTTGGTGACTCTAGGTCAAATACTTTTGGAGCTACGCGCGACACAACATTAAAATGACCAATTTTTTACTAAGTCAGGGGCCATAACTCCTATAAGACTGAATGAATCCGGACGCGAAACCCCAGGTGCACAATTACACATGCTGACCAACATTCCTGTAAAATTTTGAGACTCTACGTCAAATACTTTTGGAGCTAGGCGCGACATAACATTCTCGGAAGGACGGACGGACATACGGACAAGGGCAAAACTATATCCACCCCCACATCCCCCCACCACTAAACGTGGGGACATAAAAATTCTACTTGTACCTCGGTAAATAATTTTGTTTTCAATACTGAAGAAGTGAAAATTGTTAAAATCGGCAAACTTTAAAAGATTGTGAATTTGGGAAATGCCAGGATTCCACTAATTGTTGTACACGACACTTAAGCAATTATAAAAATAGCAATTGTGTTCCCCGGTGCTTGCGCAGAAATCTATTTTCGGATGAAAACAATGTCAATATTAAGCCATTAAGCAAAAATGAGTAAAGTTTTGTGGAAAAATAATCAACACTTCATAAGCTCAAAAAAAAAACAAAAACAAGTCAAAATATTTTTCTGACATATACATGTAGGAAAACTGACCAAAATACTATACATTCAATTTCATGTTCTAGAAATACATTTCTGTACTATATGAGACATCAGCGATTACAAAGAAACAAAATGTAATTTAAATATAACAAATTTTCATATTTGCGTAGTCTGAAATCGTAAATAAAATATCTAAATGCTTACAATTCCCTGGAAGGTAACTTTAAGTAATTATTTTCTACTAAAACGGTTTATGTCTTTTCCATAAAGGAACTATTTTGGGATTTGTGACTTCTTCACAAATGGTTAGAACAACAAAACTTATCATAAGTACTGTGAAAATAACAAATATACCAGCTGGAAATGTATTTCTTACTAATTATTTACTGCATCCTAAAATAAATTTTCTATTTCTCCTTCCATCTAAAAATGTTTTGCATAGTATCATAAATGCACAGCTGCTTCATATCAATGATAAACATGATTATTTTAATTCAAACATTTAAATTAAAGTCACATTAAGCTTTCAATTATCCCTAAGACATCGTGAAAACTCAAACATTTCCCTTAAGGCATTATGCAGATCAGATTGCCCCTTAATGCGTTAAGACCCTAGATTCCCCTCAAGGCATTTTGAAGTCCATATCTTAACTGAAAGGCATTATGGGGACCAAAGATTCACCTCAAGGCATTATAAAGAGCTTCTATTCCCGTAAATGCATTTTGAAGACAAGACATTCTAGAGTACCTTAGATTCCCCTCAAGGCATTTTAAAATCCCTAGATTCCCCTAAACTAAAGGCTATTGAAGACCCTAGGTTCACCTGAAGGCATTTGAAGATCATTGATTCTTCTCAAGACATTTTGAAGACACTTAGATTCCACTCAGATCATTATCAAGGCATAATAAAAATCCATTGTTTCCCTTCCAAGAATAATAATTTCAAAGCAATTGCATTGCACTCTTAGTCTAGGACAAGTCTATATTGTATGTTCTTTTTAGTAGTGGGTCAAAAAATATCTTCAGACATGTGATTTATAACACAGTTTAAAAGCCTAGTTTTCCAGTTACAGAATCGTCTAGTTTTTCCAATACAGTAATGTCAGTATTCAAAGCAATTGATATCCCCTCCAATGCTGAAATAATACAGGAATGTCAAAGAGCTTTCTCCAGACCATTTTACCTCCATTTAGTGTCACATTATTGAGTGAGATCAAGAAAACTGAAAAATAACATGTTATCTTGCTGAGACCAATGATGTGGGACACCATGATACACCACTTGTACTATTTGATATAAATAAGAAAACTAAATGTAAAGATATGAACTTTATGACATGGTTAGATCATGATAACTTTGTAAAGCCATGAAAACTTTGTAAAACAAACTTTGTAAAACAAAAAAACTTTGCAATATCATGATAATATTGTAATAGAGCCATGAAAACTATGTAATATCATGATAACGGTATAAAGCCATGAAAACTTTGCAATATCGTGATAACGTTGTCATGAAAATTTTTAATATTGTGATAACTTTGTCAAGTCATGAAAACCCTGTAATACCATGATAACTTTGTAGGACCATGGGAAACTGGAATGACCATGATAACACCAAATGGTTTAAAGAAAGACCATTGGAACTAGTTGGGATCACATGAAGCAGGTTTATTCATAATTACCTTATCTGTACAAGTAAATATGAAGAAATTGGAAGAAATTGGCAAAATATTATCCCCTTTTTCAAATTACATCTGAGCAAAAATATCAAATCATATAATATCATGACCTTTACAAGGAAGTAAGACTATAATGTCCAGCTTTTTAGGACTAGAATTGTATCAAATACAATTAAACAATGCCATTAAAAGCTCACTGACCACAAATATTAATCCTACAGTAAAATTAAAAAAAAATCTAAATTTTTCCGACATGAGACCAAAATGATAATGGCATTCCTATATCCATGAAGGATCACAATGGACACTTATTGTGCTCCCTAAATGGGGAAACTATGGACACTTATTGTGCTCCCTTAAACTGGGAAACTATGGGCAATTACTGTGTTCCCAAATTGTGGTAACTACAAACACTTATTGTGCTCCCTAATTTGGGTAACTATGGACACTTACTGTACTCCTTTATTTGGCTTACTTTGGACACTTATTATGCTTCATAAAAAGGGTAACTATGTGCACTTACTGTGCTCCCTAACTGGGGTAACTATGGTCCTTTATTGCGCTGCTCTCTAGCTTAGGTAACTATGGGCACTTATTGTGCTGCTCCCTTATCGGGTAAGCATGGGCATCTTTGACCTACTCACTACACAATCACAACTTACCTTTATGCCAATTTTGAAGTCAATACCTTGAGAAGTTATAATGTGTTCTCAGGACATGAATTATGATGGATAGATACATCTCATTATACCTATGTTTTTTTCCAAAACGGGCATATAAAAACACTAAATTCTAGGTTCCGGAATCAACTGAAACAAAACTTTAGGGGCAATCAACACTTAATTCACATGTTATATTTCATGCTACAGTTAAACTTTAACAAAAACAAACATTTCAGATATTTTCTGAATGATGTGTTTCCATCTTCAAAGCCAATCTATTAAAATCCGCCTAATTTATGCCCCTTTATTCTAACATGGCTACTGAGTTACTTCTGACTTTTTTCACGAGTTATCTTTGGAATTGTAAATTTTAAATTTTTATTGTCTACAATGAAATTGTGACAAAATGCAGCTTGAGATCATATACAAATGCATACAGATATGGACAGTATACAGAAACATCGTGTGCGAACCATCAAAATTCAGAAACTAATACTGTGCCACCATTAAAACATATGATAAATCACCCCAGAAGTCAAAATTTATTTTACAAATTTCTTCGAGTGCAAACATATACACATAATCTCAACCCTGATAGTGTCAAAATCAACAAAATGTCTGGTCAACAATCAAAGGGGGGGGGGGGGGGGGGGGGTCCCAGTTAGGTGTCTGCACAAAATGTTTTTTGATTTTATTTATACTTTGTGGTAATATACCTACATGTATTAAGTTTCATTAACAAGTGTTACTGTTACCAGTTTTGACTTAATTTTATAGATATTCACATTTAAAGTGGGTGGGGTAATCTGACATGTGGCCAGCCAGGAACACAATTTCTGCTATTTTTTTAAAAATGGTTCTAACCTTTTACCTGAAACTTTCATGATAAAATAACTATGCAATGGACATTCACACAATATGTTGCATTTTAAATTGTACTGAATACTTTTTTCATCACAGAGTCACAAAGTGGTCTAATCAAATTTACTGATTTTCAATGGACGAACTTTACCAAAAAGCTAGAACATTTTTATTAGTTGAGATATTAAGGTGTTATTTTCAGCAGATATTGTAAACTAAATAAACATTAAAACTAGAAATGTGTCCATGGGACACAGATGCCCCCACTACATGACATTAGTCAGGGGTCAGAACTCCTACAATACTGAATGAATCCGGATGCGAAACCCCAGGTGCACAACAACACATGCTGACCAACATTCCTGTAAACTTTGGTGATTCTAGGTCAAATACTTTTGGGGCTATGCGCGACACAACATTAAAATGACCAATTTTTTACTAAGTCAGGGGCCATAACTCCTACATGACTGGATGAATCCGGACGCAAAAGCCCAGGTGCACAACTACACATGCTGACCAACATGCCTGTAAAGTTTTGTGACTCTAGGTCATATACTTTTGGAGCTAGGCACGACACAACATTAAAATGACCAATTTTTACAAAGTCAGGGGCCATAACTGCTACATGACTGAATGAATCCGGACGCGAAACACCAGGTGCACAACTACACATGCTGACCAACATTCCTGTAAACTTTGGTGATTCTAGGTCAAATACTTTTGGAGCTATGCGCGACACAACATTAAAATGACCAATTTTTTACTAAGTCAGGGGCCATAACTCCTACATGTCTGGATTAATCCGGACGCGAAAACCCAGGTGCACAACTACACATGCTGACCAACATGCCTGTAAAGTTTTGTGACTCTAGGTCATATATTTTTGGAGCTAGGCACGACACAACATTAAAATGACCAATTTTTACAAAGTCAGGGGCCATAACTTCTACATGACTGAATGAATCCGGACGCGAAACCCCAGGTGCACAACTACACATGCTGACCAACATTCCTGTAAAGTTTTGTGACTCTACGTCAAATACTTTCAGAGCTATGCGCGACACAACATTTTCGGAAGGACGGACGGACGGACGGACAGACGGACGGAAGGACGGACGGACAAGAGCAAATCTATATGCCCCCCTCCCCCCAAAGTGGGGGCATAATGACAGTATATCAGTATACTCTGATTAATATTGGAAGAGTGGTACACTCTCAAACTGGGAAAAAGTGGGTGGGGTAAATAAATATTCGAAGCAACACTACAAAAATTGTGCAGTTGTTACAAAATGACCTCAGATTGTCTATTACTATCTTAATTGTGCCCCCCATGAGTGGTGGGGGCATATAGATTTGCTCTTGTCCGTGCGTCCGTCCGTGCGTCCGTCTGAAGTTCGTGACGCGCCTAGCCCAAAAAGTATTTGATATAAATTGATGAAACCTTGCAAGAGTCTTTATCATGATATGAACTTGCGCACCTTCTATTTTTCGTCTGACTCCGCCCCCTAATTTAAGAGTTACTGCCCCTGAAATAGTAAAAATGCACATTTTCACCTTGTGACACGCCTAGCTCAAAAAGTACTTGATATAGATTCATGAACCATTGCCTTAGTCTTAATCATGATATGAATTTGCTCATCTCCTACTTTTAATCTGGATCAGCGCCCTATTCCTAGAGTTATGGTCCCTGAAATAGTCAAAAATGCACATTTTCACCTTGTGACACGCCTAGCTCAGAAAGTATTTGATATAAATTGATGAGTGTTTATCATGATATGAACTTGCGCACCTACTATTTTTTATCTGGGTCTGCCCCCTATTTCCAGAGTTACGGCCCCTGAAATAGTAAAAAAATTCACACCCTGTGTCCTACAGACACATTCTAGTTTTATTAAATACTGACTTGGTTGATAAATTTTAACAAAACATTTTTCTCTTTAATAAGACTTTATACATGTGTACCATGGAAAAATCAATGCAGAAAATTTAATGTTAATTTGAACAATAGCTTTCCCCAAAATATACTGCCTCAGGCAAAACCTTTTGTTAAATACTTTGAGCTTTCAGGGTTAATTTGGTTTGTCTACATGTCATGTTCAAGGTCCATGCTTTTTCCATGACACACATGTATAAAGTGGGAAATTTTTTGTTAAAATTTATCAATCAATGCTATATTTAATAAAATTAAGATAGTAATAGACAATCTGAGGCCATTGCTTAACAACTCCACAATTTTTGTAGTGTTGCTTCGAATATTTATTTACCCCACCCACTTTTTCCCAGTTTGAGAGTGTACCACTCTTCCAATATTAATCAGAGTATACTGATATACTGTCATTTTAATGTTTATTTAGTTTACAATATCTGCTGAAAATAACACCTTAATATCTCAACTAATGAAAAATGTTTTAGCTTTTTGGTAAAGTTCGTCCATTGAAAATCAGTAAATTTGATTAGACCACTTTGTGGCTCTGTGATGAAAAAAGTATTCAGTACAATTTGAAATGCAACATATTGTGTGAATGCCCTTTGCATAGTTATTTTAACATGAAAGTTTCAGGTTTGAACCAATTTAAAAAAAAAATAGCAGAAATTGTGTTCCTGGCTGGTCACATGTCAGATTACCCCACCCACTTTAAATGTGAATATATATAAAAGTAGGTCAAAACTGGTAACAGTAACACTTGTTAATGAAACTTAATACATGTAGGTATATTACCACAAAGTATAAATAAAATCAAAAAACATTTTGCGCAGACACCTAACTGGGACCCCCCCCCCCCTTTATTACATGAATTTCAAAATTAATTTTATAGAAAATATTCGAACAAATATCATATTTTATCGAATGTAACTTAATTATTGTTCAAAATTAATGAAATTTGACTTCTGTAGCAATAAATCTTGACAAATACAACAATGTAGATTTTGTTAAGGCTAAACAAAAGTAATCTTCAGTTTCCTGTTCCATGTGAATGTTCCTTGACAATAACAAATCTACTGGCCATTTTCATCTGACATATTGTAGTTACTTTTATTCTAGTGTTGTTTTAAAAATAGCAATCCCTGAGATAAAACTACTTTTTATATTTAATTTACTTAGCCTTTAGAAATGGTTTAACCTTTAGCCTGCTCGCGACAAGCAATTTTGCCTTTGCGACCAGTGTAGATCATGATCAGCCTGCACATCCATGCAATCTGATCATGATCTGCACTGTTTGCCATTCAGTCAGTATAATTTGGGTAAGCACCCCTTTTGATAGTTAATGGTACTGTCCAAATTGAGAGATGGACATGTTCATTATAGAAATTTAGCTGGGTAAGGGTTAATAGAATATAATGTTGTTACCTCTGTAACTGGCTCTGTGAACACAGAATTGTTTGAAAAGTTCCATTTGTGAATTCCTAGCCCATCTAAGCCATCTTCAACTGAAAATCTAGATTCCTTTTTCTTTTTCAGTGAGTCGACTTTATCGTATGGACGGGACATGATCGTACCATTAGCAGTATTGTCTCTTATCTCAGTCATGTTATTTGGAAGCTTGTTTATTTGAATATTCTGAGTCTTCATTCTATTTCTGTCAAACTTCCGTATGACACAGATCACAATTATAACCGCCAAAGACAAGAAGAACGTCAAAAATATAACCACTATGACTATAACAATATTCGTGTTTGGTCCTGAACTTACAGGTGGTGGCTCAGTGGTTGTCTCGTTACTGTATTTAATTACAACATTTAATTCTCCTCTTTCAAATCTTTGAGGTATTCCCCCATCATGCACTGCAATCACCAACGTAAATTTCTCTTCTGCATTCTCTTCAACTTCATATGGCTGAGCCACTGAAAGAACTCCAGATTTAAGATTAAGTAAAAACAACCTATTTGAATTATCTTCTTCGATAACATACGACAATTTACTATTTTCTCCCTCATCTAGATCGTAAGCTTCTATTTTTGTAATGAAACTTCCGCTTGGTTTTAAATGATCGATAACGATTGTATCATTTATGTCTTTTTTAGGGAACACAATTTTCGGTGACTGGTCATTAACATCAGTCACTTTAACAACAACATTAGCACTACTAGTTCTTTTCGGAACTCCTTTATCTATTGCAATAACAGTAAATTCATAAGACTCTTTCTTTTCTCTATCTAATTCCATAACCGTTTTTATAACTCCATCAGGTAAGAGTAAAAATGGCAGTTTCATTTCTTTTGTATCAGCAATAGCATAAGTGAACATTCCGTTTTCATCAACATCATAATCCTCTGCTGTAAGTCTATCAATGACAGTTCCTGATGGAAGACTTTCTTGAACATAGAACAGAAAAGTTGCATTTGAAAATTTTGGCGCATTATCATTTTCATCTTTTATTCGGATATTGACCGTTGCATTACCAGTGAGTGGTGGCTTTCCAAAATCACATGCAAAAGCTTTAAAAGTCCACACACTTTTGTCTTCTCGGTCAAAAGATGCAAGTGCCCTAATTGTCCCAGTGCTTGCGTCAATTGCAAAGTAGTCCCGTACTGCTGGTTCTAAATAATATTCAATCTTGGAGTTATTTGTATTACTTTTATCAGCATCTGTTGCTCTTACAGATATAACTAGGTCCCCTCTGTTATTATTTTCAAAGAAATCTTCAAAATATTTATTTTTTGTAAATTTCGGGGTGCTGTCGTTTTCATCAGTGACACGTACAAGGAAATTATCAGAAGAACTTAGAACAGGGTTACCTTTATCCTTACAAGTTATGACTACTGTATGAAGATCTTGTTTTTCACTGTCTAATGTTTTAGCTACAACAACTTTAAAGCCTTTATTTGATAAAGTTTTAAGGGCAAAAGATGAATCAACAACAGAACAACTAACATCTCCATTCTGTCCCGTGTCCTTATCTTTCACTTCAACATGGGCAACAAAAGTATCTACTGTCGAAAATTCAGAAACATTGACAACGCGTCCACTGCCACTTGATAAAAGATTAATTTTTACAGTTGGAGGGTTATTTCCAGTATCCTCTACGTAAACTGTTACCACAGCTTGATTTGTGGATAACAATGACGGCTTGCCTCGATCTACGGCCTCAACAATTACTTTGTAAATTTTTCCTGGTTCATAGACCAACTGGCCAATTACACCGAGAACGCCTGTGTTTTCATTAATATAAAACAGTGACTTGAATTCTTCCAGATCTGACTGATGTGGACTTAGATGATATAAAAGCCAACTGTTTTCTTTAATGTCATTGTCAGTGGCACTTATCTGTAAAATACCAGTGCCATCTTCAGTATCTTCCTTTACAGTTACATTATAAGCAGTTTTAGTAAAGTACGGCGCATTATCATTTTCATCTGTAATAGTAATATTCAATTCCATCGTTCCAGCTCGTTGAGGTCTGCCACCATCTTTGGCAATTACGGTACAAGTATAAGAATCTTTCCTTTCTCGATCTAACTTTCCAATTATAAGAAGTTTTACTGAAAGTCTTCCGTCGAGTTTACGTTCTACATCTAATGCGAAAACATTTAAATCACCAATAAGTTCATAATACTGAATAGAATTATTTGCACCTGTGTCATTGTCATTTGCACTTTCAATCAAATATGACGACCCGTTTACTGCTGCTTCTGATATAGCAATTGCTTGAGTATCACGTGGAAAAGTTGGCGAATTATCGTTTATATCGTTGATAACAACATTTACAGAAATAATCTCAAACAAACTATCTTTCCATTTTGAAGTTGCAGCAATGTCGAACGACAAAACACATGGTTCAGGTACAAAGCATTCTGGGATTGATTCCCGATCAATAACGACAGTTGTAAATAAGGAACCAGTCTCATCATGTATGCTAAGTATAGAATTAATCATCGTCTGCTCCAAGAAATGGAAGAGCAAACTTCCTCGATCTGCTGCCGGAATCGACCTTATGAATCCAGGTGCGTCTGATACATTTCCGACAAAAGTCCATTTTTCTAACTCTTCATCTTTTATGAAAGTTATTTTATAATACTGTCCAGTTGTTAAATTTACTGCACTTAAAGTTAGAACAAGTATAAATCTTAGTTTCCAAAAGTTGTCTGAAGCCATTTTATCAACCATATCCCTAGTCACTGATCAGCAATACCTTCCTGAAAATATAAAAAAAAATAATGATATAAAAATTTGAAAATAAACAAGAATTTTTTTAGATGATTTTGTGATTGTTATGAAGATTATTATCATTATTTGGAGTGTTTAATAATAAAACCAGAAATCATCATACCTGGTAATTAACACCTATTAACATGTATTGTCTAACATACTGCAACAAAACCTTTAAGGATATGATTTATCAGGAAAAGCCTTTATATCATCAAGAAAATGCTTTTAAATTAACAATGTTTTATTTCTGTATGCTGATTTTCACTTTTTTCTTTCAGGAGGAAAAGGAAAGAATAAAAAACAAGTAAGATCATCCATTTACACACTTGTAGTATTCCAAAGACATTTTCCCGAAATAATTTCCCATCAAAATCACGAGACAAGTCTGAAACACTTGATAAATCTATCCGCTAAAGTCCCATTTCCCAAAGTGTACGAAAAAAGAAATCATAACTTTGTTAGTGTAAATGGCCAGCGGAATACATGATGACAACTGTCTGAAAAATTGGGACTTTTTCCGAGCAACAAATCACATCTTCTCAATTATATCTTTTACCTCTCAAAGAAGAGTCAATTTAAGAACTAATCTAGACCAGAAGAAACATTTATCACACATTTATCCAACAACAAAAGATTCCTAACAGAAATAAATACATCTGGGAATTTTTTGACTATCCAGTTCCTACATGAGATTAGCACAGAGCTATTCCTTGATGTAATTCCCACAGGACAAAACAAGACATCTCTGACTTCCCGTTTCCAAATATATTCCCATAATGCTATATTTAGACACAAAACTAGTTGGTACTCTGTCTTTAATTATTGTTACGATTCAATATATCTTGAATTATTTTTACTTTAAAGAACAGTTAAAATAAAGTTCATCACATTTAATCTCATTTAGATATTAGAACTTAGAAAATTTATGAATATTTTCTATTTCTGATTAGGTTTCTCTATATATTTCATGATATCTGCAAAGAAATCAAAACCATCTGTTAAAGATTTACAACTATATTATTAAACCAATTTATTATCTTTTTCTCAACCATATGTATTTCAATGTTTTTAAAAAATATGACTCTACTAGTTTCAATCTTCATTTTTTCCAGAGAGCATACCCCCGCCCCACACCATCACCATAACGTTTTCCCCTTCACATGCTAGATCTCTGGACAATTTTAAAATTCTTTGCCACATCTTTGCCCTTTCTGAATATAGAAGCAATAACCGTTAATAACACATCTCCCAGACAAAATGTTTATTTGAGGTTTATTACAACTGGAGACATAATTATTATACACCAGTATAAGACACAGGATGATGTCACAGACAAATTTTACACCTACAACTTTACTACTGAACATCTGCAAAATTTACACAATCTTGGCATTACCAACATAACAGATCCACAGAACAACCCTGATAACCGACACCTCTGATAACTGACTCCTCTGATAACCGGAACCTCTGATAACTGAAACCTCCGAAACCTAATTATATAAACCTCTGACAATCTAAACCTCTGATAACTGACACTTCTTTGAGAAGTACAAGGCAGCTATTTCCTTTCATACCCAGCCAAATTCTTTGTATATTAACCTCTTCATAGCAACAACCTCCCTACAATGACCATTTTCAGTCTATTCAGTGATATAAAGTCTACCAGGTGGTATAGAGAGGTTCTACTGTATGTAGTTTTCATCAAAAAAGTTTCAAACGTAATATTTCTTTTTTGTTAGATTATACACAAAATTAATATATAAGTATTTGAAGAATTTATGCTGGTGTTTGATTACTCTGATTTACTCATGTGTCTTGTTTATCTTAATCTTTTAACCCTGCTAAATTTCAAAAATATACTGACTGATGACGAACAGTGCAGATCATGATCAAAACTGGTCGCAAAGGCAGAATCAATTGTTAAACTCCAGCATGAAGAGTGCTAATTTTTCAAAAAAAAATCTTTTGAAAATTTTGATATTTTTATGTAAATTGTCTATACATACTGTATACAATTTTTGCTAAATATTCATCCCACAAAGAAAAATGGCACAAATATTATTTTTCGGCATAAAACTTTTTTTTTTTCTGGGATAAAATCATATGGAAATCACTGCTGGCGAAGTCATCATGTCAAATAAGCCCAAAACTCTTTATTAGGTAGCAGGACCTTGGAAATTGTGCATGTAATTTAGTCAAAAATAACTAACTGAAGGTGTTAAAGCCAGTAGTGATGACAAGCTGGTCTGCAAGAATGTCACGCCATCAAAGCTTCATCATGATGAAATTAATGCACATGGAATTTCTGCAATGTCTCTGATATTCAGATTAGTGGAAGTCATAGAAGGAATTATAGTCATTACTGTATAATAAATGAATGCATTTAAACACATACCTGATCATGAAATGTCAGTGGCAAAATTATTTATGGGTTCCATGCAGCTAACAGAAGTAATCTGACGACCTTATGCTCATGAATATCACAAAAAACCCAACTGTTTTCACTGTTGTCTACCAGTATTTACTTATAAATAAAACACATTTGAAAGACATGCAATTCTTCTTTGAACAAGAACTTTCAGATCTCCATTTGAAAAAGGTATTAACCATTAGCCTGCTGGCGGCAAATGATTCTGCCTCTGCGACCAGTGCAGACCTAGATAAGCCTGCACGTCCGTGTAGTCTGATCTTGATCTGAACTGTTCGCTATTCAGTCAGTACATTTTCTGTGAAGACCCCCTCGAATAACAAATGGTACAAATGGCCAAAATTGAATGATAGACCAGTCCATTTTAGAAATTTTAGGCAATCTGGTTTGTAAGGACGAATGAAGTTCAAGATCATCTATATAATAGAGGTCAATTTGTAGGTATTGCCATAAGGTTTCATGAGGAGGAGTATGAGCTAAACTGGGTCATTTGTGTGGGCTGTAGGACCAAAAATTATGTTTATTAAGGTTTTAAGTTTAAAGGTGAAGGTCATATGAGGTTCAATGTCGTTCAAATATATGTCAGTTTGAAAGTCTTGACACAAGGTTTGTTGAATTTGTATGAACTAAACCGGATCATTAATGTAAGCTGTAGGCAATGGGGCGTACATATGGAGAGACAGACAGTTCAATCAATATAAGCCGGAGGCATAAAAACAAAACTTTTCAGAACAATATAATCAAGGTTCAGGAAAAAGCTATTGCATTAGTCTGGCTCTGCATGTTTTAAAAAGATTCTGTATTGTAAGCCAATATTTGAAAATTGAAATCTTCACCTACTCCAGATTAAGAACTGGAAACAGTGAAACAGTTTCCATTAATGAGAAGCTTTCTGACATCTAATACCCTGCCAATTTGAATAAAACTCTAAATCTTTTAAACTGATTGGTAATAATCCCAGTGTTTTCCAAGAAAAAGATTGGAGAAACTTGATTATTCAGGAGCCTGTTTTGTTCAAAAGAAACCTAATTAAAAACAATTCAAATCTTTAAATTAACTTGCTGTATTAACTTTTGGAAGAGCTTTAAAGAGCTGAATGTCTCCCAGAGGATTTGTACTTAGTATGGATACCTGTTCTCTAGTAAAACACATCAAGAGATGCTCCAATTAAAGTTGAGTCAACGTACCGAATTCTCTCACTTAGATTTTCAGTATTTCCTTTTTTGCAACCAGATAAGGAAACCTGATAAGTGTAGGATTCAGTTGAGAACAAGATGTGTTTTCAAAACACAAAACCATGCGCCTGGGTGTATGATCCAAGAGACTATTTTTTTGAGGTTATAAGTTTAAGGGGAAGATAATTATGAAGGTCAATTATTTTAATATAATTTCTAGTTTTACATTTGCATTTGTATCTTGGGTTGCTAAACAAAGATGGGCAAAGGGAGGTAATAATAATTCAAATAATAATTTTTTAAACTTTTATTCCTAATGAATTTTTTTGTTAGGAAAATGTATATTTAAAACACCATCTGAGTGAAAACCTAATATTTTTTCACTCGGAATGAAAAGCAAATATTTTTTTGAGAAACCTAATTTTATACCGTAGTCAAAATAATACAATTTTTAAACTGAACTTTTAGAAACCCGCTAATGTCTTTAAACTAGTCTTTTCTCATCTAAATTAAATGATAAGCTTGGATATAATGTTCAAATTCAGCAGAATCCTGACACCTTTATTAAAGAGATAACAGTTTTACATTGAAATAAAATACTACAAAACATCCCTCAATGACAGAATGGTGAAGAAAAGAGATCTAAATACAATGTACCAGTCTCCTTTAATTATGTTATCTCATCATCTACCCCCTGCTCACAGTACATATTCAATTTAGTCTTAAGACAACTCATCCTTCTTTGAAACATTAAGAACAGATTGTATTGAAGCCTGGAAGGACAATATCAGTATTTTTTGTATCTGGTGAAAAAAAAACACATGTTAATTCAAACTGAAGAGAGTTGGAAACAGTGTTCTGGTACATATTCTCATTTGTTCGAATTTGAGAATAATGTTTTTTTTTCAAAGTATCAGCAAAAACTAAACTATTCCAGATACTATCAGATTAACAGTAACATGCTTTTCTGTCAGTCAGGGTTTATGGTGTTCATAACATAAATATTTTTATTGCATTATAATGGTTAAACCAAGAAACTAGCATTGTGACACCTTAAACTAAATTCAAGGGGAATTACTCATAACTGACACAAATTTTTGATCCTAGTACAGAAGCATTGAGTGGAAGGGGCCAGTTTCATATTGTGGCCACGATAATTTTCATAATAAAATCGGTAGATGTATATTCAACTGGTAATTTATGATCTAACAGTCTATTGTTGTGTGAAATAAATGAATGCTTGATTTGATTTTCCTTACTCCATGTAGACGGCCGAATCTAAAATCTTACCTGAGCTATCGGAAGTCATATACAATATGGAAACTGTCATCCATCCATCTAGATTCAGCTTAAATTTGCAAAAAAAAAATGTAAATAGTTATGAGACACTTTTCTTACCACCATTATTTCTGTCTGGTCACATGCTTTAAAAGTATTGGTCTGTCAATTGCAGATACTATAGAACAGGTCTCACTAGTTTTGTAATTTGAGCCGTTTTGCCTCAAAATGTAGTGTTCTGAAACAGACATTTTACACATTTGTATCATAAAAACAATAAAATCGGCAGGCTGAAAATTTTACATGTTGTAGTGCTAAGTATATACACTCACTCTACTCTTCTCTAATATTTCGCAGAATGTATTTTTTATGATTGTATTTTGCACTGGTATCAATGCAAATGTGTGGAATTTACAAATTTACTGTCCCCTGCCCTCTTGTGATCTTACGTTTAAGGAAAATTACTATTTCATGACAGAAACTTTTGATGGGTGGCGCTTTAAATGGAAGAGGACATAACAGCAAACTCGAAATAAAAAAAAATTGTAGCATTTTACATTCTTTTCACGATTTACAGCAGTTTTTTATGCAAAAACCCAGATTGAAATGGTCGAAATAACATTAATTACAGGATAATTACTCTAGAACCTTCTGGCTTTACTCTCACAATAGGCTAGATTTGACTGTTTTCTCAATTTTTTACTATAAATAACAGTGAAGCACTGAATCACTTAATTACAATGTAATTAAAATGGCACATGCAGACTTAGGTCCGATAGGAATAAAAGTTTAATCTGAAAATCTACCAGCAGGACATTAGCCTAGACTTTTTCTGCTAATTGTACATTTTTTTTTGTTTTAAGAGGGTATTAGTCTGGACTTTTTGCTAAGTCATCCATTTCCAGTTTCAAGAGGGCATTAGCCTAGAAAATTTTGCGACGTCATCATTTTCAAGTTTCAAGTGGGCATTAGCCTAGAAAATTTTGCAAAGTTGTCCATTTTCAGTTTTAAGAGGGCATTAGTTTAGACATTTTTGTTGTTCATTTTAAGGTTAAAATTAAACTTGAGCTATCACTGGAAGTGATTTATATACCTGCTTTGTCAAAAGCCTCAAATGACCCTAAAATCTACCTTTCATTTTGGTATGTACAAAGTTAAATTCAAATCCAGTGAAAACTGAGGAAGCGGGCTGTACCACTTTTAACTTCCATTAACAAATAATATGATATACGCATTTTGTCTAATGCAGAAAAAATATGTCATGCACATGTACAACCCATGGTGATTATGCGTATAAAGTTTCATAAAAAATCTCTTATAAGTGTGAAAGTGCAGTGCATAAACATAAGCAAAACATACTTTCTGAATGTATTATCATCAACAATGACGTCAAAAGACACTATAACAACACAACAACCATCTTCAACATTGTTAAGGGATAGATCATACCAGATGATGAATACATATAAATAATATATATGTTACTTGACAATTACAAAACATTTATTCAAATCCCAAAAAATAAATATGCATTACATTGCATTTAATTATACACTTATTTGTGCAATGCAATAAAATGTTGGCAGTGTGTTAATCTTTTACTAATGGATTTGGTTAAAACTGCTAACATGCAATCGTTAACATGCAATCAAAATTCTACAGACTTAATAATCCGCCTGAATATTGAGACAACATGAAGACCAGACTCTGATCATGATTGTATTTTAAATAGGCACATTTAATGCAATTTAGACTAAAATGTTTCAGGGCATCTTACCAACACAGTAAGAACCTTCCAATGGTTGCAAGTTTGGACACAGATTATACTGCTTGAATAGAACTGTTTTGATGGTAAAAAAGCACTGCGTCGACCCTTAGGATTAAACAACTGCGTCGACCCTCGGGATTAAACAACTGCATCGACCCTCGGGATTAAACAACTGCGTAGACCCTCGGGATTAAACAACTGCGTCGACCCTCAGGATTAAACAACTGCGTCGACCCTCAGGATTAAACAACAGTCACATTTAAATTTCCGTAAATCCAGCAAAATAGCCATTTTGGCTAAAACCAAAAAAGTCCTTATCAGTGTACTGAAATGATGTAATAGTATGCAAAAAGTCTTCACTTATAAATGATGATTGCCCGATGAAAGAGATAAATAAAGTTTTGTTACTTTGATTAAATTTTCAGTTTTGACTATTAGAAGGCAATAGTTACCATGGAGATAAAATGGCAAAATGTACAAAATAAAACTAATTTCTTAATTGCAATACATAAGTCTGTTAATTTTTCCCATAGTTCATTTGAGGACTTTCATTTCCATTGCGTGCAATTAAAATACTATAATACCTTTGATGGCAGAATCTGTAAATCTTGGGTCAGTCAACCATTTAACTTTCAAGTCATCGTAGTTGACAACATGAAGTCAAGATTGTTTTACCATATTTGTTGTTAAAAATACTTATAGAAGCATCTTCAATTCTGTATGGACACACACATATGGATGAAAAGCTCCATGGACAACACCAAATCTATATCCTTCCACCTTTGGCAGGGGATAATAACTAGGAAAACTGTACAAATCAAACTTTAATTCCATAACTGAAATTCATGAATTCGGAAGTTCATCGGAGGGCTTTATTTCCATTGTGTACAATTAAAATACTATCATAGCTTTGATGAAGGAATCCGTAAATTTTGCATTAACAAGCGTTCAGTCAGCAATCCCTGAAAATACATAAATATAGCACTTTGTTATTTTCACTTCAAATTCAAAAGAACAAAATCTGGTAACTGCATAACTAGTTTACTGTAGAAACCTTACAAGTAAAGCGGACTTAAATATTTAATGAATTTATTTTGATTCAGAGATTATAGGAGTCTCTAATCTTCAGTTTACAGTGTCTGAATTAAGGACCAGGAATCAATGGTAAATGGAATTCTTGACAATTTCTCTACCAATTATGAATGCAGAAAATGTTATAAATGCTAAACAATTATGCAAAAAGTTGTGATACAAACAAATTTTAACTCTTAGGACTGGTATAATGACATACAAAATAACCAGTTTTAAAAAATCAGTTAGTTCTTTAGATATAGATATTTTCTTCCTCCATGGGGAAAACTTCTGAAGAGTACACCCTGGTGATAAAATGTAATGATCCAGTTTCCTCACAGAAAGAGAATTCTTCTCTTGATATGGACATGTAACACTAGCATGTGTGGCCCTTTGTTTTCTTTTAATTCAAGCAAGTATTGTGTGAATTAATATCAGTCAAGTACGGATTAAAACTAGTAATGTGTAGAATCTGTTCACTGAGTTTGTGCGAAGCACTCTATTAACCAGAACAAATTTTATAAAAATAGCCGGGTAATCGATGCAGTTCAGTGTCTTAGTCATTATTGTTGAAGCTTCACCAAAGATCTTATTAGGCATTTGAAGTTTCTAATAGTGTCAGTATGAGATGCAAAATCAAATTCATTTTGTAATTTTTTAAAAGTTTCAAAAGCAGTTTCTTGCACCTCACAATGGACTGCACTCATTAGAACTTTCATATTTAATGGCTGTCTTGTAAAACTTACTTGAAAAAGAGCAAGGACAAGAATCAATTACCCCTACTTGCTATTTTGAAATGGAAATTCTAGAAGCTTTAAACAATAGTTGCTCTAAAAAGTAGTGAAGTTATTACCATATTCATGAGGTTTTTTTCCGAGTGAAGAAGAAAAAATGTTTGTCTGGAAAAGCAAAATTTCAGAAAGGTTGGTTGATGAATGATAAAACCTATTACTACTGTAGAAACCAATACTATATTGCACACTGCTGCAGAAACCACTACCATACTGTACAAGTAACAAAATGAGAATAACATTTCATTCCATGGGAAGATAGTTTACTGTCTGAAAGAATAAATATTTGCAAAGTTGTGAGATATATGATTGTGATGACTCATGAATGTATGGTCCTCTTTCTTTAAAATTTCAACATTCTGTAACATCAATTTCACTTATTGGAAATTAATAAATATTTCAAAAACTGTTACAAACTTAATCACTATGATCCCACTTTTCGATTATGTAAAGTAATCCACAGACAGCAGTCTAAATAAGGGCACACTAATCAGTAGCTTCACACCAAGACAGATAAATCAATGAAACTGATTGCTTTTTTACCCATACCACCTTGGGAATCTGTTCAAGTTTGATTTAGAACATTTTTCTCAATTTTGACTGGTCTTTTTCACAGCATGTTGAACCCATTAGTTAATATGTTGTCTGGCATTTTAAAAATTACCACAGTGGCAAATATTTATGAAACAGTGATTCCAATTTGTCTATGTTTTCCCCAAGCAAATTGTCTCCTGACCCAATTGTATTTAAAGTATTGTTACATTAGGAAGAAACATGTTTTAGAAACTGTCTTCATTGGTGTTAAATGATGAATTATAGGTGTTATTCCTGCATGAAACGTACACATTTTTATGTTTCTTTTTATGTTCTGGTATTTCAATTGGAATACAATGTCATACTATTGTGCATTTACTTTTACATTCATTGGGATCAAAGCATTTATGTATCCTTTCCACCGCTGTACCGTAATAAAACATATTAGCATCTGATGACCCTTACACACTTCCATAGAATCAACATTTATTACACGAAATTCATTTTTACAATATTTCTAAAATGTCTAAAGGTCACATTTACTACTTGGAATTCATAAAACTGCCAGAATGAAATCTAGGTCAAGTTTGAAACTGGATTATATTCTTTCAAAAACTGGGTCACTAGATCAAATCATAGAAGGACATTGTTAACACTGAAAAGGCCACATTTTCTACCAGATCTTCATGAGACTTGGTCTAAATGTTTGTCTGCTTACAATCTAGGATACATTTGTAACTGGGTGATTTAAAAAAATAGGTCCTTGGGTCAAACCATACAAAAATTTTCTTTTTCTATTTGATCATTATAAATCTATGTCAGAATGTTTGTCTATGAAATCTAGGTCAAGTGCAAAAATGGGATACATGAGTTCAAAAACCATGTCACTAGGTCAATTCATTGAAAAACTTGGTTAATGATCTACTTGATTTACATAAAACATGGTAAAAATGTTTGTCTATGAAGTCTTGGCCAAATTAGATACTAGGTTATCTTGGGTGAAAACTAGATAAGATTTTTGCATTATTAATAAGTGATTAATGAACAAATTGGTATAATGTTTTCTGCCTTAAATCAGGGAAAAAATCGAGTATTTTGAAGCCTGCTATTGAAATGTTATCATCGGATTTTGTTAGCACAAGCTAAACAAAGCATCATTCACTGGTGAAAGAACGTATATTTCATGTTATTCAGCCTTTCGGAAAAGCCATTTGGTAGAAGCCGTCAATTAAAACTCTTAAACTCTTACTTTAGCGCATCAATTACTGTCTTAGACGGGTTCAGGATATTTCATTTGACACGTTTATTTAAAGGGCAAGGAATGCCTGACAATAAGTTAATTACATATGAAAGCCATCCTCAAGCCTTTCATAATGCTGAAAGAATTTTTAAGATTGGACCCCTTTTGAAAAAATATTTAACAAAATAACTGATCATGGAGGCAGCCATGTTAGTGTGTTAATGACTTCATTTACACACTGCTGAATTCTTTATTTAGCAAATAATCTTTTAAATAGTTAAATTTTGTATGTTTCAGATGTAAAACATGATAATGTCTTTCATAATGGCTGGTAAAATTATTGAAATTTGTTTACAGAAATAAGTTGATGCAGTTTAAATATGTTTTTAGAAATTATATAAATCTGCCATTTCGTTTTTTGTTGCCATTGAAACACAATGGCTGCCATCTTGATAAAATATTTAAATGCCCATAACTTTAACATTTTTAAGCCGATTTTGAAATTACTTTCACTTCTTTAAATAATTTAAGTAATCCTAGCAGACGGAATTAACATATTTACAACTTTGCCTTTACCTTTAAATCTAAATATGATTTAATATTTGTTTCGATAAGAAGCAGGTTTTATTTCAATGAGTGAGCAGCAGCGGAATAAATACGATATCAGCCAACAGATACGCAACAGAGCAATAAAATAGAATGATAAAGCTTATTTCATTACCAACCAATTTTCTCTCAAGAAAATGATTCGTCCGGATGTGAAATGATAGAAAACTAAATTGTAGCTTATAATGAAATTCTTTGCCACATGTTTTGTAATTTAGTGAAATTTCTCATCAGCAGCTTTCTCTTCAATGACAGTCAAACACGTAGATAAAAGTCATACTTGAAAATGACAAAAAGTGGCCTTTTAAATTTGCAGCAACAGTGGTCTGTATGTCACAGGTTATAACACATGAGTAGACCTTGCAGATAGGAATTCACAGGATACTTTCTTTGAGCCGCACCATGAGAAAACCAACATAGTGGCTTTGCGACAAGCATGGATCCAGACCAGCCTGCCCATCCGCACAGTCTGGTCTGGATCCATGATGTTCGCTAACGGTTTCTCTAATTGCAATAGGCTTTGACAGCAAACAGCATGGATCCTGGCGCGGCTTATTTGACAATAATAAGTTCTTTTCTGTGGTAATAATGGCATTATCTCTCCAGTAATTTCTGATACAAGAATTTAAGTCCAGTATGTCTGTAAATTTGTCACTGTTTACAGCAGCATATAACCAGATAACAACTCAGATATATATTTATTGTTTTATTATACTTTCAAAGTAATATAATTATACCAATTAAAGCTTTGCACCATATCATTGGTCAGTCAAATGTTTTTAAATACTTTGATTGGTTGACCAGTTTTGTTTTGTTTTGTTTTTATAATCATTCTCATTTCTTTGAAAAAACTATTGTATTCTATAATTAATCAGGTTTGAGCTTACTGCCAGTGTACATTATTCATGTTGGAATCAGTGTAAGTTATTTGTGCTGAAATCTTCTTACAAAGACAGGTCATCTATCAAATAGGATTATGAAGTTCTTTGGTCTATGTTCAAGCAATGTTCAAGCATTGCAGAAAATTCTGAGATCTGTGTTCCATGAAGAATATGGCGATTGATCAAGTGCATCATATGAGCGGCCTCTTTGGCAGAGTAGTTAAGAATGTGTCCCAAAGCTGTGTGCATGCCTTTCTATCCCTGTGAAACAAGACACACCCTTTAGATCTTTTCACTTTTATGTTGATGTCTTCAAAAGTTCAAGAATTAAATCCTACAGCTTTGGTTACCCATGCAACCGAAGGAAATCTTTAATATCCTCTGTCCAAACCAGGTTAGGCTTTTATATTGAAGTAGATATCTAGTGTCTCTCACCAAGATTTTTTAAATTCACCCTCTAGGATTAAATATGGCTTCGCCCCGGGGTCACATGGTTTATATAGACTTATATAGGGAAAAGCTTTGAAAATCTTCTTGTACAAAACCACAGGTTCTAGGGCTCTGATATTTGGTATGTAGCATCATCTAGTGGTCATCTACCAAGATTACTGAAATTATTCCCCTGGGGTCAAATATGGCCCCGCCCCGGGGGCACATTATTTGAATAGACTTGTACAGGGAAACTCTTTAAAATTGTCTTAAACTATAAGGCACAGATATTTAGTATGTGTTATGCTCTAGAATTTCTCTACCAAGATTGTTCAAATCATTACCCTGGGATTAATATAGGCCACACCCGCGTGGCTCCTTGTCTTACATAGACTTACTTGTTTTTGAAGCAGTGACAAAGAAATTTGGACCACAAGCACAATGTTTGATACAGATTTCAATATTTATCTTGAATTGTCTTAATCATGACATACTGATCTACTTTCTTGTTTGTGAATGCACAGCATAGAAATTTGGACCACATTAACATAACTTTTGATACTGATTTCAATACTCATCTTTAATATTCTCAACCCTGAACTACTGACCTACTTTCTTGTTTTTGGAGCTTCAGCAAAAAGAATTAACCACCATGTTTAATTTTTAAACAGATTTCAGTATTTACCTTGAATAATCTTTACGATGACCTATTCACCTAGTTTTTGTTAGTAAGCTTAAAGAAAGAAATTTGTTTAAACAAAGAACTAAACTCAGGTGAGTGATATAGGGCCATCATTGCCCTTTTGTTTCATATTTAAATCTATTGGCACTACCGTATAAATTGTTGCTAGACTAAATTCTTGGTGAGGAAACAAAATCAGTTATTACCAAAGTCATTGTGATACTGACTGGCATATTCAATTGTTTGGGTCTGAAGTGTAATATGAACAATTTATGACTGTTGTTGTTGTTAGTTTCTAATTAAGTCAAGAAATGAAACTGCTAAATGTAGATTAATGTACTTATGAAAGTAACAATTTATCTATAAAAACATCTATAGTGAGCACCTTTGACACTTTTTCCTTGGGAACTTGATAATTTATGCAATTCCCTGTATGAAGCCAAAAACAATTTAACACCCTGGAACTGAAGATAATTTTGTCACCTGAAGTCCATTCTGAGAATTAGTTTCTAGAATATTTAGAACAAATTGGAAATTTGTATTTGACGCAGGTGCACATTAAACGTCAGTCCGGGAAATGTTAAAATTCAACGGACTGACACGGTTTTTTAAATAGTTATAAATTGCTCTGCAGCGGATCAGTGCAGAGGTACATATTCAAGGCAGTATTTTAGATTAATTTGTATGGAGTACTGTACGTTTTACTACTAGTATTTATTTAAGTGTATTTTGTGATCTATTAAAATATATTTATAGTATTTAATGATATCACTAATTAGAATTTAAAATTGTATATAAAAGGCAATAACTGCAGAGATCCTGATGAGAGATACGAGAAATACGCATGCAGCACCGCCTTATAGTGATCTATATTTGTGTTACATTTCATGAAGGTCCATCAATGGATTACTTTGTTATAGCTGAATTGATGGTTTGTAAAACAAAGTGCTCTGTGCTCTGTAGTTTACTGCAGTGATCCCGACAAATGTTCCGCATGCACCACTGCCCTATAGAAATAAAAGCTACTACACAGCAATTTAAATTCTTCTAAATTTTAATTTGGTATTAAATCTGAAACAACGCATGTTCTTCTGCGTAACACATAAAAAAGCAGGCTCAGAGACCTCATTGATGCTGATAGACTGACCTCAAGGCAAAAACTAGTTGTGTTCTTAATGACTATCAAGGTTGTATCTTGTAACTAGACTTATAACACCTGAGTACATATATCTGTTGGTAGATTCTGCACACTACCTTGACACTAACCAATAGCAAACATGTATTCTCAGACTTGTCTCAAAATTTAATTTATATAACTCAGCCTTTGTTTCAAGTTTTAAAATTAAGTATGAAGACCAGCCTTTCTAGATACAGTCTTCAGAGCAACTAACCAATGTCATTGCCATATCCAGAGACTAGCTTCCTAACCTAATTTTACAACTGAACCTTGAATCTTGGCTTATATCCATGACCTCAAGGCACTGATTTCCAGAACAAAAGCAGAATAGAATTAAGTATTGCCATGGCTAAAATTAAGGAATAGCTGAATTTTTAGACCAATTATTTCAGGTATCAGTTGTAATTTTACTTTAGGCATGGCAGACTGCAGTACAGCTCATTTTAAAAGTTCAAAGCTTGCGTTTTTCATTATTGATGAGACATCACCACTGAGAAAATGGTTAACATGAGACTAAGTTTGCGGTAGTGTTGTCAAGGCCTATAGGTCTATTCTACAATAATCTATTATAGGAATTTACACTAAAAACAAATTGTCTTTTCAATTTTCAAACATTTCGAAGATGAAGGATATATTTCAAGACAAATTCCAGATGGGTCTTAACTGCTCAGAGAGAAATTCAAAGACTGCAGAAACAAAAATATTTCTGATCAATATTAAATATATTATGTGACATTATTTCTCAAAATTGAACAAAGTCGTATGCCCTTATAAACCTTGACTGAACATAGCACAAACTGTCCCTAAGACAGATAAAATCCATCCTTCAACTTTATTTTGCATAAGGTGAACTTTTGGTCCATATTCCATCATGTCTGCTCTTGATACTGACCATAACAAATATCTAGTTGTCATTAATGCTTTGTAGACAACAAATATTTGACAATAACTCAAAGCTCAATGTGACACTTGGAGTTCAATGGAAATCAGGTTTTTTTTCCTGTCTGGTCTGTAACTCAACAATCCCTAGAGGTACTTTGATATTACTTAGCAAAAATGTACCCCATAACAAGACTACATGTCATTTGCAACACCTGGGCCTTAGCATAAAGGTCAAGGTCACAGTTGGAGTTCAAAGGTCAATAGTTTTTTTTACTGTATGGTCAATAATTTTGTCATCCATAAAGGGATTTTAATATTACTTGGCACAAATGTTCCCATAATGAGACAGTCTAAAGCAAAACTTCACCTTAACTCAAAGGTCAAGGTCAAAGACAGAGGTCAAAGGTTAATAGGTTTTTATTCCTTTCATTTCCATAACGCTGTGATCAATTAATATCTGACATAAATGTTCCCCATACTGAGTCCCAGACCCCTAGCTCTAAGGTCAAGATCACAATAGAAGGTCAAAAGTCAACACTGATCTTTTCCTGTCCATGTGTCATAAAATTATCAACCCAATTACGAAAATATAAGTGTATTTTTCTTCAGAATTACTTCCCTTTAATATGATGATTTATTACAGTTTTTTCTCATTACAAATGTATTTCCCTCCAATTTTAAAACGAAATGTTATCAAAATTGAAATTAAACGTTTTTTTATATCTATAGATGTTTTAAACAGTCAACAACTGTAGAATTTTGTATATACAAATATTAGTACAAACGTTGTGTCATAACATTCATGTATTGTATATACAACTTGTTTAAATGGGTCAACCGTGTTGTTGTTACTTATAAAATAGACTGGCCCGGTTAATAAATTGGTTCGAGCGCGGGAAGTCGTGGGTTCGATCCCCGGCCGCGTCATACCAAAGACTTGAAAAATGGTACCAGTGGCTCCCTTGCTTGGCGCTCAGCATTAAAAAGGGAAATTGGCCTCTTCTCTCATACCAACGTGGCGATGGATTCCACGAGGAATGAGGTGTCGAGAGTGATTAATATAAGTTGTAGAACTTCCTTCACAATCGACCTTAAATAAATTATGTATAAACTAAATGATGAAAGGTTGGATGAAGGCCATGATTAAGCCTGTTTGAAAGTTATAATGATCTTGAATAAAAGGGTACGGACAATTGGACAAAGGTCATGCTGAAGCTTGGTTGGGGTCTGAGAGGAAACAAGGGGATGAAGCCACCACTATGATAAAGATATCTTGATATTTTGCCACTTCAATGGTAGCTGAAGCCTAACCACGTCTGTTGTTGTCGTATAGAATCAATTATCACCTTTGACATATTAGCTCATTACTATGAAACCATACAGAACAGCAAAACAACAAATACCTCTAAAACATTATCTTGTAAAAAGTTTGTGTTTGTTCAAGTCATACCATGGTGGCTTCTTGTAGCAGTGAGCACAATGCCCAACTTTATTGTGCGGCCTCAATAACTAATCAGGCAGTGGTACAAGACAACTATAAATCCAATTAGCACGGTTAATTAGTGGAATTTGCAGTCCACATCCATTGTTTTATGGTTAATTGTTTCTGTAACAAAGATAATCATCATGCAGAAATAATGGCAGCGTGAGCTTAATGTTCTGTGACATTTCTATAAAACAATTCCTACCCTAGATGTATTTTCTATCTATGCCAAATCTAGCCGCTGCCATCTGGAAAGAGGGATTGATTTTTGTCCATTTTCAAGACAGAACAACCGAAGAGCATACAGACACAGTCAGGATACATAAATAATGACAGATAGACACAATTATATAGCCAATTTATGAGTTAACCAAGAGGAAATGATTACAGGGAAATGAGCAGTCTGTTGTCCTAGTAGAATTCAAGAAGTCATAATCGTCTTATAGAGGAAAACCTTGAAGCCACTCAGTCTAATCACATGAGATTCAATCAATTTCCAAACTTATTTTTGAGATTTTTCAGACTGAAAAATATTGTTAGGCTATTTCGAAAAATATAACAATCGTTTTCAGACCAGAAGATGTTAAGTAAGCCATACCCATTCCATAACAAAACTGCCAAGTCATATTGCAAGCATTGGTTTCAAATCAATAGAAATGAATAAAAAAAAACAACTTTACCTACCCATTTACACCCAAGTTATTTTTCCAGTGGGGATTTTTGTCCAGCGGGCATCGGTATAGCCTGCTTGCTGTATAAACTATGTTTATATGGTCAATTGAGGTTATCCCTCATTACTACTGATGGACTACTTTTTCAAGTATTTCAACCTTGGGTAATTGAAAATGTAAATTAGGTCATGGACCGAGTATGGATAATGCAAATCAGGTCATAGATTAGGTATATTGGGTTATGAATAATGTAAACTATGTAGTGGACTATATGTAAATTTGGTTATGGATACTGTAATGTGTTGAAAGACATATAAGGTTTGTTATAGGTTATGTAAACTTTGTATGTTACGACAGACACACAACTGGTAACACAACATTGTATGTTATGAAAAACACTCAACTGGTAACACAACAGTGTATTTTATGATAGACACACGACTGGTAATGCAACATTGTATGTTATGATAAACACAGGACTTGTAACACAACAATGAATGTTCTAATAAACGCACAACTGGTAACACAACATTGTATGTTATGACAGATACAAAGGTGGTGACTCAACATTGTATGTTATAATAAACACACAACTGTTAACACAACAATGAATGCTCTAATAAACTCATAACTGGTAACGATTCTTTCTATTTTTTACAACTATTAAAACTAGTAATGGCTTTTTACATTTTTGGTTTCATATTATTTATTATACATGTACTCTAATAAAGAATATTGCTGTTTCTAAATGTACCTTCTTAAAGGTGGTAATATGAACAAGCATAAAAACTTGATGTTTCCGGAAATTCTTGCGTATACTAAATTAATTTTCTTGTTTCACTTATTACGGTTGTTTTACAGCTGTAATTTAACTCAAGATTCTTACGCCAAGTCATTTCTAATGAAATGCATACACATAAAATAGTTTACTACCTTAGATGGATATTTATAGTCAATATATTCTATATATATAATTACAGTCTAAGAGCCGTATAATACCCGCCAGGGAGAGCGCAGATCTACAGATCGCAGGATCGTGAGTTTGATCCCCGGGCGGGGCGGATGTTCTCCGTGACGATTTGATAAAATACATTGTGTTTGAAATCATTCGTCCTCCACATGTGATTCATGTGGGGAAGTTGGCAGTTAGATACTTGCGGAGAACAGGTTTGTACTGGTACAGAATCTAGGAACACTAGTTAGGTTAACTGCCTACCGTAACATAACAGAAATACTGTTGAAAAATGGCATAAAAACAAACAAACAAGCCATATAACATGAGGCAGAGCCAGTTGTGCCATATGAGTGCCATGTGAAACGGATAATACTTTTATGTTGTGTCATTTGACATATCCGACAAATGATTATGGCATTTAAACATGTTTTATTGAAAATCAATTACAATTGATCTATAGATTCTCTGCTGAAAACAAGCAAAAAGAGTATGTGCATGACTGTAATGGTTCTATGAATTGGATGTTTTGATTTTACCTTTTTTTCAAAGTAATTTTCCAATCAAATTTGTCACAGCAAAAATAAAGTGAGATTAAAACTTTCTAAATTTGTGGTGTTTTTGTTCTATGCAAATGGCTTTTGTTATAAACTAAATAAGTAACTATTCAAATGCAAACTTTTTGCCTATCATTTAACATGGGAGTTCATATCACAAAATCCTTGAAAATCAATGCACTATTTTGATTACTTCATGTCAAACATGAATGGTGTCAAACATTAATGGTGTCAATAAAGGGAATCTGCAAAAAACTGCAAGTTCGGCATCTTGCTGAAATAAATAGTGTGAGACTAAATTTTAATTTCTGCATTTTCTTTACTTTATTTTTTTGCATAATTTTCTGAAATTAGGAAATTTGCTGCTGACCTGAACATTGAACTTAAATACGCCTCGAGACCATCAGTTTGAGCTAAGTGCGCACAGTATTCTTGCAAAGAAAAAAAGGCAGTTCTAAATGGAACAAACTTCTCAGATGCTTTTAGAATGATTAAACGGAAGTTAACATAATGAATGGGTTTGTATAAATAATTAATACTGCTATTTTCGTGTTGTTTTTTTTTTTTTTGTTATTTCTTAATAGCACAATAATATATTTTGACTTAATATTTGAGAAAAGTGATGATTTTTATTTTCATTTTTTTTACCCAAACAGTGACAACTAGAAATGAGATTGTAATGAAAAGTACACAGTATGTATAGAACAGTACGTATAGTACAACACACAATATGTATAGTACAGTGCACACAGTATGTATAGTACAGTACTTAAAGTACAGCACATAGTATGTATAGTACAGTACACAGTTTGTATAGTACAGTACATAGAGTACAACACACAGTATGTATAGTACAGTACACAGTATGTATAGTGCACTACACAGCATGCACAGTACAGTACACAGTATGTATAGTACAGCACAGCATTAAAATACAGTACAGAGTATGTATAGTACAGTTCACAGTACGTATTGTATTGTACACAGTATGTACTGTACAGTACACAATATGTATAGTACAGTACACAACATGTATAGTGCAGTACACAGTATGTATAGTACAGTACACAGTATGTATAGTAGTTCAGTACACAGCATGTATAGTACAGTACATATATACAGTACACAGTATGTATAGTACAGCACACAGTATGAATAGTAAAGTACACAGTATGTATAGTACAGTACACAGTATGAATAGTACAGTACACAGCATGTATAATACAATACATATATACAGTACACAGTATTAAAGTACAGTATACGGTATGAATAGTGAAGTACACAGTATGTAAAGCACAATACACAGTATGCATAGTACAGTACAGAACATGTAAAGTACAGTATACAGCATGCACTGTACAGTTGACAGTATATATAACAAAGTACACAGTATGTTAAGTGCATTTCGCAGCAGCAAATGTCATTTTATTAAGTGGTATTGATAAAAGATCAATTCTGATTGATTTTCTTCTACTGTAACATCTATTTATAGTGTTCAGCGCCATATAAAGAAGTTAATATAATATCTTATGTCATACTGCAAATTTCATTCTGCTCAGGGTACAAGGGGTACGCCTAGGTAAAACTGCTAACCTTTCTAAGCCAGTCTGATGCCTTCCTTACACGACAGAATTCTACAACTCATGTCAGTTTTTGAACCCACAGACATGAGGGCAAGCGAAACATCAACTGCTCAGCCACCTGACCCCAATCCCATTGAAACATTAACCGTTAGCCTGCTGGTAGACTGGCTCCCGGCCCTATGTTTGTTCTAATTTACATATGTATGTTTATTCATTAAGAGGGAAGTAACTCCAGCAGGTTGTTTCTACATTGACATTTTTTATTGCCCCTGGCTCCGAACATAGGTCTGGTTCAGCCATCAGATAAAATGTGCTATTTTAGAGGCTTAAGATTTTCTTATTTTGCTTGCAATATTTATATACAGAAATAGCCATGCAGCCAGGGAGCCAGGCTAGCCTGCTGGCTGCAAGGACAATAAGCAAACTGATAAATCAATTACTGTAAAAGCACTTATTTTCGCTAGGTCTAAATTTCACGAATTTTAACTTTTGAGTATGTTTGCGAGGTTAAATATTCGTTAAATTGTAAAAATGTTATCACATTTGAATTTGAAAATCCTCCGGAAAATTTCTGCTTTTACAGTAATCTTTACTCTGCTATTCTATAATGAACTTGTCCATCTTTCAGTTTGGACAGTAAACCATTAACTGTTAAAAGGGGTGCTTACCAAAATGATACTGACTGAATGGCGAACAGTGCATATCTTGATCAGACTGCATGGATGTGCAGGCTGATCATGATCTACACTGGTCGCAAAGGCAGAATCAATTGTGTCCAACATGATAAGGATTAAATTATCAATATCCCTGTGTACATTTATACCCCAGTCACACATACGGTGCGGATAGCTACGTCTACACAGTGTATAGACTCTCTGTACGCCCAAACGAAAGTCGCCAATAACTAGGCGTTCACTTTCGTTTTTCAAATTTTTGGAAGCTGTCGGTAGTGAGTATTTTTATGTTTTTCTTTGGCTATTTGAAATAAATATTCTTGTTGTACATATTTTTCAATGTATGATAAATGTCTCTGCAAAAAACAGCCGCTAAATAGACATTAACACATGAAATTAAAACGTATTTTTACCCAAAACCCAGCTGGTCAAAGCAAAAGACGATGCATTCAGGCTAAAAATGCCCATTATTTAGGAACTGCGAGTGAAATACGTGTCAGAACCGCTTCTGAAAATTATAAATCCATGCAAATGAGTTTATACCTACAAATATGAATTTACAATCCTGAATAGCTTAAATATTGTTTAATTCAACATGCATCTGAATTATGCACTGACCGCCTAGTCGCAAAACTTTATATAAAACTGTTCCACTATTCGCCAAAACACTGTACGCCTATTCAATAAAGAAATGACGACGTGTTTGAGCTTGTAGGCTCTATACACTGTACTTATTGAATTTATAAATGTAAGTTTTGTATTGTGTTTTACTTGCGACAGTAAAACAGTATATATTGGTCTGTTTCACCAACGATGGCCTTGTCTTGGACAAGAAATAGAATCTGTGTACGTGTTTCCGTTAACATACGAGAAAAATATATATTTATTCCGCTCAGCTTGACAGGACACTTTGTTTTGGCTTTTTTCTTTATATTTTCAGCTCGACTATTCGGGGAATAGCGGTGCTATTCTACTCGCCCCGGTTTCGGTTAAAGTTAAGTTTTTCGGCAACCTTTTTTTCTGTCACATCTTTTTCTTTACTTTTGCTTATAACTTACTGTAACTTCACATAAACAACAGACAAACGCGCTGTCTACATGAAAACTTTGTACAATCAAAGTGTCCAAAACGAGTCCGCTCATCTATCTTTCAAGATGGTGGTTAGTTTAATACGTGTAGAACAACTGATGTAAACATTAGGAGCCAGGTCATTTTTCATTTTGATTTGTAGCGATTACTGCAATAATTATTAATGCAAAAGAAAAATAGCTGGATATTAGCTTCAATCTGCTTAATTTTGACTGATATCAGCGGTGATTTGGAGCCGGATATTAAAATAAACAGAAATTACCAACAACTGCATGCGCCGACGGCATGCAGCTGTTTCTTCTGTGAATGATGATAAAGTTCCCGAGGTAAAGTCCGAACAAGTCTCTGAGATGCCGGAAATGGATCATCAAACACTGAGTTGTGCCGCGTAACGATTATATGAATGATGCGCTAGTGATTTATGTGTAACGAATCTAGTCATTATTACAAAAAATCATTTCAAACACTATGCAGGTTAGAGTTTGTTAGTGTGCATTTACAAAATTGAATTAGTCGCGCGGCTGTGTCGCGCTAGACTAAATTAATTTGATAATTACTTTCTAATAAACACTAACCTTTACGAAAAGTGGATTCGAAACTGCAGTAATAACAAATAAACTGGTCCGTGACTGTTACGAAAACGAAAGAAATTATAACTTTTACTTTTTAACTGTTGGTTATCATAAAACAAAGTCAAATTATTGAAATAATGAATGAAAAGAAGTTTTGAATAGGCGTACAGTTTTTCGACTAAGCGTTCAGTCCGGATTTTAGAAATTGCGATTAGTGGGCCAGTAATGTATCGACTAGTGGGACAGTATAATCGGCATATATGTCTCAGAAAAACACACTTTCCTAAAAACGCATTCGTTACCACAGGGCCGTGCTAGTATTTATCGATGCGTAAGATATTTATCTACGAAGTAGCGAAGGTTTCAATTCTTTGCAAAAGCTCAAGATACATGTATTTCAAAGAATTGATAGTTTCATTATAAAATCGAACAAATACCCACACCTGATTTGACTTGAAATGAAGTATATTAAGAGTTTTAATAGGCGTGTTTGGTATCTACGTAAACAGTAGCTCTTAAACAATACGTAGATTAAAAATACACTTACTTTATGCGATATTAACGAAATAAACAGTGAAAATCCAAGCCATCCGCGACAGCAAAAATTTGTGTTTTGATTTCTGAACGCCTAGTTTTTGGCGACTTCCGGTTGGGCGTACAGAGAGTCTATACACTGTGGTCTAGCTACGGATAGAAACGTAGTAATCCGTATCGATCCGTACCTGAGTCGTACGGATTGATACGGATTACTACTTTAAGGTACGACTCAGGTACGGATCGATACGGATTACTACGTTTCTATCCGTGGGTAGACGTAGATATCCGCGCTGTATGTGTGACTAGGGTATTAAGAATATTCTGATGGATATTAAATATCGCTCAATATCATTTAATACTGTAACAATACAATTAAATAAATAATTTAGAAAAATGTTTAACATTTACCTCATGAAAGTTTTAACTTTTGCCTGATTAAAATCCAATCAATGAATAAATCAAACTGTAGCTTTCGTGTACAATTTTTATCTGCGGCTGGCATCGATGCACTCATAATTAATACATGAAATTGTGGTAACTGTGGACTTTAATGTAAATACAACTTTTTCACAACTGCTCTCGCATTAAACAAATGACACACGTCTATATCTGAGAATATACTTATTCGATCACGTAAAGTCAGTATTGTAAATCCTCAGAGCTTGCAATTCATGGGTTTCAATTAAAAAACTCATTTAACTTTATTCCGAAAAGTCATCAATTTTTGAAGCACCTTCACTTCATTATATATCTCTATATTTATCCCACTTTATACACAGCAAATGCTTTTCTCTATAATAGAACAGAATGATTTCCAATATAGGAAAAGGAATCTAGGTACACAAAACTTCAATACTTCCGTCAAAACAAGTTTATCACTGCAATCATGCACAAATATCCGTACCCTAATAACGGGAAATGCTACTGGAACTTCTCCCTCATAACAGTCAGGCAAACAAAATCAGAGTAACTTTTAAAGAACTCTTCCATTCTGTATTAAATACAGAATCAAGACACTGATGGCAGCTAAAATCCAAAACTTTGTCTCTATGACAGCGTTACAAGCAGAAAATACCATCTATTCAGAAGAAAACTGTACATAACTGGCAGAGGGCTTTCACCAGTCTAACCAATTCAATGACAGCAGTGCATGGGCAGCAGACCGCTAGCTGAATAGGATATTTAGTTAGTTAACCCTGACCCTGCTTTTCTATAATGAACATGTCCATCTTTTAATTTGGACATTATCATTAACTGTTACAAGGGGGTGCTTTCCAAAACAATACTGACTGAATGGAAAATAGTGCAGATCCTGATCAGACTGCATGGATGTGCAGGCTGATCATGATCTACACTGGTTGCAAACTTTCAATTTAAGGCAGAATCAATCGTGTCCAGCATGATAAGGTTAACTGACATTGTATACCTATACCAGCGGGGCCATTGTTGAGGTAACTGCATAGTCTTCAGAACATTTTGTATATAATTAAAAATCTTTACAGTAAGAGCAGACTGGTTTATTTTCACACATTAAAGAACTTTGAAGTTGTATGTAACAATCTGTTTTATCATTCTTTTCATCCTGAAGTTAGAACAATTTGTCTATTTGTCACTTATCAGATTTATATTAATAAAAACACAAGAAAATCTGCACTGTGTTGATCTTATAGAAAAAATAAACTTTCATTATATTTCTCTTGTCAGTATATAATTTAATAATAGACAGTTTTATGGCTATTTTAGCAAGCAAAGTAGCATTTTGGCAATAACTGAATGTATCTCTGTGAGAAAAATATTGCTATTAAGGCAATTTTCACTTCATTTGATAAAACAAATTAATTAATTGGCAGAAAATATATTCCCTTAATATTAAGCGGCTATACCTCTACATATCAGAGCAGATCAATATTAAAAGGTATTTTCCATGATAAACAGTCAAGTTCTTATGGCAACAGGTTTTGAACGTGGGCTATATGTCAGATCCTTTATCCTTGTACTTCTTCAGAATATCATTAGTGATAACTGTGATGATGGTATTCAATATGCAATCAATGTGTTCATTAAGGTGAAAAAAAAATGATAGTATGTTTCACAAAAATGATGAAGATAGTGATTCTGCTACTGTCAATAATGATTATAATATTGCTGCTGCCAATGATTATTTTGTTGTTGCTACTGATGATGAGGATTGTTAACCTAATTGCTTTACAAGATTATTACTTATTGAGTTTGTTACAGGTCAGTATGATAAATGGGGAGTAAGGCGTTCGAGTCCCAATATTTATCATACTGATACCCCATACTGATACCCCATACTGATACCCCATACTTCTCTGGTGGATTAACTATCAAACACCTTAAGATTTGTTTTATTAACTACACTGATCAAACAGGCAGTTGCATGTTCAAAACATCTGGAGCCTAAATTGTTTGTTGGGTTTTAGGCCGTTCCAGGCAAACCAGGTTATATCAACACAGTTTAGGTCACACCAACACAGTTCAGGTCATATCAAAAAGTTCGAGTCATATCAACATAGTTCAGTTTATATGAAAACAGTTCAGGTCATATCAATATAGTTCAGGTCATACCAACAACTCTTTGCAATATTACAGATACTGGCAAGCACCTGTATACAACCGCTGATCAGTCTTTCACAACCCTGCCCCATGACCTTGTCGAATGAAATTTGTCAAATTTAAACTAGGTTCATAACTTAATGAGTTGAGGGACAAGTGATTAGAAGACTGAGATCTTAACCCTCAGTAACAGACGCCCATCAAACCTCTACCATGATACCTCTTTACCCCTCAGCCACAGACGCCCATCACGCCTCTACCATGATACCTCTTTACCCCTCAGCCACAGACGCCCATCAAGCCTCTACCATGATACCTCTTTACACCTCAGCCACAGACGCCCATCAAGTCTCTACCATGATACCTCTTTACCCCTCAGCCACAGACGCCCATCAAGCCTCTACCATGATACCTCTTTACCCCTCAGCCACAGACGCCCATCAAGCCTCTACCATGATACCCCTTTACCCCTCAGCCACAGACGCCCATCAAGCCTCTACCATGATACCTCTTTACCCCTCAGCCACAGACGCCCATCAAGCCTCTACCATGATACCTCTTTACCCCTCAGCCACAGACGCCCATCAAGCCTCTACCATGATACCTCTTTACCCCTCAGCCACAGACGCCCATCAAGCCTCTACCATGATACCTCTTTACCCCTCAGCCACAGACGCCCATCAAGCCTCTACCATGATACATCTTTACCCCTCAGCCACAGACGCCCATCAAGCCTCTACCATGATGCCTCTTTAAATATTATGGTCAGATTGTTCAACGGAAGTGAACTGAAGCTTTAAAAACATATACATGTTTTTTTTTTCCTTTTCTAGAACTAAAATTGAAATAATATATCTTATATCGTCGGCCTCAGTCGAAGAGGATGTACCTGCAAAATACCAACTTTTTGGGATACACAATGAACGAAATTTCAAAAACAACTTAAAAATCAGCTTCAAAACCCACACCATTCCGCTGCATGAATATGACTTTAAAGCATTCCAAATAGCTTCATTTATTGCATTTTATTTTAACAAACACTCAAAACCACTGGCACCAGATCAGAAAGAAAATGCCTCCGTACGTGTTATACCCTACCCATAGGTATTCTATAAGAACCATGGTCGTGAACGGGAAAATATACTAACCCGTTTCAATCGCGCATTTCATACCTAAAACACGCAGTGCGGTAAATGTGTACTATGGATATCAAACAAGTGGTAATTTATCTTCCATTGTGTACCGGTCACATTTTTTCAATACATTTTTTCTTAGTAAAACAACGCGTAGTTTATAGTAATTTCAACATTACAAAAAAACTTGCGTGAACTTCCCTGGTGAAGTTCCGTTCTAGATTACAAAACCATTCTGATTGGCTGTTGTGAAAATGTATGTCAGTCGTCATTTTACTACACGTGTTCGCTAAAATGTGAAAATGCAGCAAAATGTGCAAAATGAATAAAATATACAGAACAGATGCAGACCAATGTGCGATTTCAAATTAAAGATCATATACAAGATGAATTTCATTCATCATTTCGAGTTTTAGTGTAAAATTGTGATTTTTTAAAAATCTGTTTTTGTTTGTTTACGTTTCGCCAAACATGTGCGCCTGCCGTGACCTCTAGACCGGATGTTCATTAGGGAAGTTCAAGCAAGTTTTTTCTGTAACGTTGACGAAAGCATAAAATATGTTGATAATTTCAGCAATATGCAATATTGAGACAATGTGACTGGTGCACGATGGAAGATAAATTATCGCTTGTTCAATATACTAGGTACCCATTCACCGAACTGCGCGTTTAAGTTGAGAAATGTACGATTGAAACGGGTTAGTGCACTTTCCCGTTCATGACCATGGTTCTTATAGAATACCTATGGGTAGGGTATAACACGTACGGAGGCATTTTCTTTCTGATCTGGTGCCAGTGCTCAAAACTATGTACTTTTGTGCAAATGGGCGATTCATTGCAAAACGGGAACACTTCGACTTTTCGAAAATGACTTAATAATTTTTTGGCAAAAATGCAGGTACGTCATTTTCAACTGAGGCCAACGATATACAAAAATATTACCTATCCAACTATAAAACAGTCTGTAAACTCTAGCATCTGATTGGCTGTTCCTGAGTATACTTTTGAAATCAACCAATGGTAAGTACGTATTCTAAGACTGGTCTCCAAACCTTTTTCTTTAAGCTTTGATGAACTTATAAGCAAGAGTCATGAAAACTACACCAAATTATCAAACTTCTTTTCAGTGACATTTACCTCAACTTTTTTTTCTTTTACATAAATCAGTAAAATGCTTCATACAGTCTCAAAATGCAGGAATAAGAAGTCTGCAGATCAAATACAGGACAGAAGTGCTGAAGTATGGTATAGAACAGCTGATTATGTTAGGTGAAGAGTACTCGAGTATTTAAGTTATCATCACCCATCTAGTCATTTCCAGCAAACCTAATTTCCCAACAGCCACAAGATCAATATGTGTGTAAGACTGCCAACTGTTTCTAGTTCAAAGGGGCGATATGTGCAATTGTAAGTTTTTCTTCCCACTTGCATGTGTTATCATATCACGCTGTTAATTTTTAATAAATATTACAGTACAGTTGATTACTTACTCTTTAGGCTTGTAATACGGCTCAATCAAGTAGCATGTGGAATATCCTTTCCAATTATTTTTACATGTGACACAACTCTTTCCTGCAACATATGACACAACTTTTATCCTACATGTGACATTACTTTTCATTACCATGTAGCACAACTCTTTCTAATATGTGACACCACAAATAATGTTATGTGACACCACTATTTCCTGTTGCCGGTACATGTGATACCACTTTCTCCCTACTTGTGACATTCCTCTTCATTACCTTGTGGCACAACTCTTTCTTATATGTGACACCGCTCACTTTATTATATGTGACACCACTGTGATATTACCTTCCTTCTCATGAAATGTGACACACACTTTATTTTTTGCATTTGAAATCCCCATTTCTGTTACCCGTGACACAAAACTGTCTTGCACATGTCATCTTTCTTTCTTGTGGCATGTAACAACTCTTGTCTGTCACAATTTTACACCACTCTTTCATCTCATATCTGGCATGATTTTATCTTACTTTAAAATGACACCAAACTTTCCTTTTTCATGTATCATATTACTGCAATTTGTAACTATAAAATTGTGTATCCAGCATATAGTACCAAAGACTGGGTATGTTTCTTGTAGTTTTTATTGAGGGATTTGATAGAGGGCAAACACACCTGTGTTGTTCAGGATTCATGCTCAGTAAATATTTTACTTTTAGAGATGATGCTACTTAATATTCACACATGCATATATCAGAGAAAATAAAACAATTGCAAATATTATACAATCTACTGTAACTTAAAATGATCTTAAAAGATTATTTGCAGAAGGCATTTCTACAACACCGAATTACAATGACTGTTTTTATCTTTGTTTTGGTTTGCTGGGTTTTCAATTAAATGTCATTTGGTGGCGTTTCCAGCCCCTGCTTCAGGCACAGACACACCTGAGTAGAATCACAGCCCTTCTGTATGATAGGTGGATGGCTTCCTCACATCAAAGACTTCTACATCCCAAGCCACAGCCATGAGGGACAAGTGATTCAAGGTAAGAGACTTCAATTATTTAGCCACTGATGCCCCCTTTTTATTATATTAAAGCATATAAACGCTATCTTACAAATGTTCACAAGACATTGGTAACATTTGAAGATTGGCTCTTGTGCTCAAGCATACATATCTAACCAGGTAAGCTTTTGATCTACTAACTTAGCTGAGCAGGTGAGCGTGAGTCTTGAGCCCAGCAAACCAAAACAAAGATAAAAACAATCATTGTAATATCGTGTTGTATAAAGCACAAGCTTACCTGGTTAACTAATTTGTATGCAGGAACAACACAAGCATGCCTGGTAAACTTAGAAGGATGGCAGAGCACAGGAACAACACAAGCATGCCTGGTAAACTTAGAAGGATGGCAGAGCACAAGTGCCAATCTTTAATCTTTAGCTATATAGGTAGCGCCCAAGCTTACCTGGTTAACTAATTTGTATGCCGGAACAACACAAGCATGCCTGGTAAACTGAGAAGGATAGTAGAGCACAAGTGCCAATCGTTACATGTTAGCTGTGTAGGTAGAGCTCAAGCTTATTTTGATAGCTATGTATGTAGAAAACAAACTTTCTTGGATAGTAATATTGATAGAGTACAAACTTTCCTGGTTAGCTATGTAGGTAGAATATAAACTTACCTGGTAAGCTATGTAGGTAGAATATAAACTTAACTGGTTAGCTATGTAGGTAGAGCACAAGATCACCATCCTTAAATAGGTTGCATGTTTGATCCCTGGGTAATGGGAATGTATGACAGAAAACAGACAGCACGACACCATTTGTCCTCAAATTCTGGAACATTTGCCACGAGACATGATATTAGATGCACTGATTTTGACGTGTGTATCTTTGCAAAGAGGAAATTTATGACAAACAGCAATAAATTACAGCAAACCATATTACCAAGGAAATGAAGTTCCCATTTTTTTTTGTATCTCCAATAACTTTAACTCTGAGGCCATTTATGATGTAACAAATCTTATCACGTGTTTGACGTCGTGGGACTGTAATAAAGCCATCAAATAATAATGATAATACACTGGTATAATAAAGCATTGACGTCGACGTTGTTTATAGTCTAGGAGACGTTGGTCAAATTGACTTGTATAGTAAACGAAAGTTTATTTTTTAATTTTTCGACAAGAAAGGCTAACATGTGATAAAAAGAATATTACATTTGTGACTTTCCACATTGGATTTATCAAACTTGTTGACTAAAGTTGATAAAATGCTCGGCAGAACCTCGCATTTTATTATTTTATTCAACTCGTTTAATAAATTCAATATGAAATGACACTCATGTAATATCCTCTATTTCTTGTTTGGTTATAAATATTAGAAAAAACTTTAAACTCAACATGTCTCAACAGATTTTCAAGGTAATAAAATTGAGTTTGGAGACCAGTCTAAGAATGCAATTCTGCAATTGGTCAATATCAGAAGGATGCTCAGAAACAACCAATCAAATGCTGGAATTTTGCGACTGGTCCCCAAAGTCAGCTTCATAACCTAGTGATCTTATTGCTTCATGAAGAAACTTTAAGAATTGTGGTCCTTTGAAAATTTGCTTGTTTGAATATATTACCTGTGAAAAATTTTAATTGTTTGCGCACCGACTTGTTCATAAAAGTGGTTTCTCAGCCTTAAGTTCATGAACAGTTCATAGCTGTTTTTTAACGCTTGTCTGAATTGGAAACATTCATGAGTCTGATATAACTCATGCTCTGTTCATGAACATAAATAAGAAATATTCACTGTTCATAACTGGTTCAAAAACAGTAACTTTATTAACTTAATTCATGAGCATGTACATGAAATGTTCTCTGTTCTCTAAACTGGTTAATCAACAGTAACTCTATGAAAGTACATATGAAATGTTCACTGTTCATAAAACTAATTCATTGACAGTAACTTAATGAACTGTCCATGAACATACACATGTTATGTTCGCTGTTCATAAAATTCGTTCATAAAAGTAACTCCAAGAATTGTCCATGTAATACACATGAAATATTCATAAAACTGGCTCATAAACAGTAATTTCATAATTTCATGATTGGACTTTGCATGAACATGTATTTTTTTTACTATAATCATGATTATATTATTAGAATATTTCAAACACTTGCAGATATCTTGCCTATGTTAGATCAAATACAGCATACATCTCAATCAATTATTTTCTATTCTACCAGCAAAGAACCTACATACATGTAGAGCAAAATCTATCTCGGGTTATTATTCTGCAATAAACCACTCGCGTGCAATGACGTCATCCGATCTAGGTGCGTAGTACGGTCGTAAAATGTAGTTACCATTTTTTCTAACACTGTTGATACTAGTATGTCGTGTTAGAATCGAAATAATAAGTTCCCAAGTGTGATTTATTGTAGAATAACCCGAGTTTTTCATTCTTATGCGAAACAATATACCACTCAGGCCTACGGCCTTCGTGATATATATTCTTAGGCATATGAACTGAAAACTCGGTTATTCTACGATAAACCACGTTTGGGAACTTATTATTCCTTAATTCTATCCTCCATAAAATATGTTCCAGACACTGACAGAGACGAAATTCCATTTCTGAAAAAAATCTAGTTATACCACATGACTAAATGAGTTATTTTTCTGTAATTTTAGTATTTCTGTCAGCTGTTTCAGTAAAGTTTTGTTCATATGATTTCTCCTTCAGGATAACAACAGTTATCTGTTGTGAAAGGAAGAGACAGTAAATAAACTTGAAAAGCGGTGCACAGATAGAGTGTTCACTTTCAATAGGAAATGATAAAATCTTCCGTCCAGTGACTTGCTGAATTTTTGAGTTTGTAAAACATTTCCAGTGCTAGTTATCTAAAATTTCCCACTAAAAGTCAATAATTTATTACTACAACCTATATCAGGAAAGTAACATTCTATCATTATTTCACTGTTTCTAAGAATAACATTTGACAGGACAACAATGACAATTGTCTCTTTTTCTTCAATTAAGTTGACCTAGTGTCAAGCCTAATGGATATAACAGCAGGGGCTTCCTATCACAACAACATATTTTTTATAGTATATTTTATGTTCCTTGAAAGAGTCAACATAAAATCTGAACCATCTGTCAATATTTCATAGTTATCTGCTGTGGCCAATAGTAGTTATTGTATGTGACAGAGGTGTCGCAACTGGGGCCGCAAGGGCGGCAGCCGCCATCCCAATAATTCGGCCAGTAGCGACAAGACGGTGTTTCAAGTATTTTGAAAATGTCCAGATTTTTTCATCAACTTTCTACGCTCATGCAAAACTGGAGAGACAAAATGACGGAAATCGATCAATTAGCGGAATCACCAAGTATCAAAAAATCAGTAAGTTACCTGAGAGCTAACATGTTCCAGGATCGCCTCAATGTACACAGAGAACACACGGACATTGTGGACTTAGACAAAAGTAGCAAACAAATTCATAAAATTAAACCAAACACGTCCCTCAGTATTCGGACTATAAAATAGAGCTACTAAAACAATGTGTTGGTATATCTTATATAATTGGTTATATGGTATCTAAATGCAAGGAAATTGTGTCATATATGGTGCGCAATTTGCAATTAACTTTTCCCGTACCCATGTACAAACCCAGTCAATGTCTCACACCTACCCAATACCAAAAACCTCGCGACACGCCTGTGCGAGTGTTGCTTTTTATTGATACTGTGGTACAGTGATCACACAGGAAACATTTCTTTGTTTACGGTAAAATAAGCAAATGCTTAGCCTAATATTTTCAAAAAAAAATCAAACACCAAATCATAGGAAGAAAGTGTTGTTTCACATGACAACTGAACAGCATATAATACATGTATATTACTCTACAAAACAATAGTCAGTTTACTTAAGAAATAATAAGTTCCCAATCGTGGGTTATCGTAGAATAGCCCGTGTTTTGAGTTCTTATGCGTAAGAATATATCACGAAGCTCGTAGACCTGAGTGATATGTTGTTTCGCATAAGAACGAAAAACTCGGGTTATTCTACGATAAATCACATTTGGGAACTTATTATATCGATTCTAACGCGACATACTAGTATCAACAGTGTTAGAAAAAATGGTAACTACTTTCGCACCTGGATCGGATGACGTCATTGCACGCGCGTGGGTTAATGCAGAATAACCCGAGATAGATTTTCCTCTACATGTATGTAGGTTATTTGCTGGTCTTGTTAGAATGATATATATATCGATAAAAGGATCGACTGCATAAAGGGGCCGCTCTTTCGCACAGTTCAATGCCTTTAAAAACTGAACATTTTCAAAGAACTGTTACGTGTCTTCATTTTGATACATTTGAAATAATGTCTCAGTGCTAAAATTTCACTTAACTAGGTGGAATGTAGTTTTCAGCAATTATTTATTTATATTTCTTTACAAATGGCATTCATTTTTAAAGGGGGACAACTTTTTTGAGAACATTGTAAGTATCCATCGTACAGGACATTACGGCAGAAAATGTAATGGTCAGGTAGATTGTTGATAAAGATGTTTCTTGTTTATCAGATATTACTGTGTTTTGATGATATACCCCTAAACCTTTAAGACGATCTCTTGAAATATAGTTAACAACTTTTAATTAGTTTTCAGAGATCCATGCTTTCAAATCTATGCAGCATTGGATAAAACTAAATATTGTGAAAGAAAAGCTAAACAAAATTTTATTAACAAAGACATAATAATTATGACTTAGTAATACAAATGTATTTTAATAAATACTAACGACAAAGGAAACATGCCCATGTATTTCATATCAAATTTAAACTACTAAACCACAGTTTATTTCTTAAATAAAACAAAAACCCAGACAATTTAATCAACCACTTTAACATTTTTGACTACAAAAAAATGTTCCGAGTGTGATCCAACTTGGCAAAATCCGCGATAGTTTAATGCATCATTGCAAATCAAGGTAATGTTTTAATGATCCTTTTATCATATACATACAGCTTTTTCTAATGTAACATCAGCCAAAAACTAATATATAGACTTAAACTCATTTGAAACAGTCAAAATTTACATCACAACCTAAGCGGTCCCACTATGGAATATTTTTCTGTATCCAATGGATTATATAAACGTTCGTGAAATACATACTGCGTTTCAAAAAGACAATTTAAATGTAAAAACAAAAAATAGGATTATAATATACAGGCTTTCTAAACAGAAACATCAAAATTTGGGGAGGGCCGTCATCTGATGTTGTAAGAACTTGTGGCCCGACCCATTTGCTTATTTGTTTGTGTCTGTAAAAAAATGTTGTATATGCTTGTAAATATTGAATGAGCAATAAAATATGTTTAAACTAGAAACATCAAAGTGTATACTTCAGTAGACAGAAACAGTAATTCAGTAGCAAATCTTTGCTGTTTCAATACAGTTATTCCCCTTGCATTTCTTGTCATTTTATAAAACCCAACTGCTAAGATAACTGCTCGTAACTGATTTCCATTCTCGGTACAAAATAAATAATTTAGAAACCAATTACCATTCTTCACCTTTTGATGCTTTTTACCTATCTCTAATGGCCCTAAAATGGGCCAAGTGCTCTCATTTGAATAAATTTGAGAAAAGACCTTACAAAGATTCTACAAACCAAGTTTTGTAAAGATACATCAAGTAATATCAGAAATAAATTGAAAGAGCACCAAACCTTAATCAAGCTTTGCATGATGACACTGACACATACACTGGAGCAAGTTGGATAACTCTCTACATACTTTAAATAGTCAAGCTCCAATTTAAACTGCTAAGCAGGCTGGCCTATGCATGGACAACCACAGAAATTAAATGTTTAAGTTCAAAACTTTCCATGCAGGCGGCTGAAAATGGTCTGAAAAAATAAAGTCCAATAGTAGGTCCTTTACAAGTATTTATTTTTTCGTTTTTATCTTTAAGGAATTTGTACTAATAGTCAGAATGAATGATGCTTTTAACTGCTTTTGCATTTCATGTAACTAGTTTCTCTTACAATGATGAAAAAGGCATCACAGATTAACCAGTATTCAAGTCTCCCGTGGGTGTACTGGCCCCATTGTAGTCTTCTATCGTATTTTACTATATTTTGCTTCTATGGAAAATATTGAATTAATTCCACGGGTAATTTTAGTGACTCAAAGATTTTTTTCTAGAGATGATTGGATTCGTTCTGACAAGAGACTTTATCAAAATATTTGTTCTCCAAGCTGCTTCTATGCCAGCGATAAAGATACCTAATTGAAATGGTCAAAACTGTCATCAGATCTGCTATATGAAACACAATAAGAAGCCCGAATTGGTCTAGTTTGCTTACCTGTGCAGAATTTAAACCATCTGACCTTGTTGTGAACATCCATTACGCAGTTTATTTCAAGTTATTGAAAGATTTTTAACTCTTTGCTTTCAGGTCCTCATTTTTAAACATTAAAACAAACTTTAAAAGGTCAAACCAAGGATATTATTTTGATGTAGATCTTTCAAGATGTTAGATGAGAAGAAATTATTTAAATCCTTGTTTTTTCTATTTTTAGTTCCAAAGCGCCCCCATCCCCTTCAGGAACTATTTAAGATTACAGTAAGAATTTCTTTTTGTAACTGTCGAGGTAAAACTATGACAGTTCCTCCTATTAATTAATATTATAGATGCAGACGGGTAAATTATAACCCAGTGAAACAAACTTAGTATAGAATATTCCCAAGTCAGTCTGTCGGTCTGTCAGTCTGTCCGCAATTTTCGTGTCCGGTCCATATCTTTGTCATCCATGGATGGATTTTCAAATAACTTGGCATGAATGTGTACCACAGTAAGACGACGTGTCGCGCGCAAGATCCAGGTGCGTAGCTCAAAGGTCAAGGTCACACTTAGACGTTAAAGGTCATTTTTCATGATAGTGCATTCGTGTCCGGTCCATATCTTTGCCATCCATGGATGGATTTTCAAATAACTTGGCATGAATGTGTACCACAGTAAGACGACGTGTCGCGCGCAAGACCCAGGTCCGTAGCTCAAAGGTCAAGGTCACACTTAGACGTTAAAGGTCATATTTCATGAAAGTGCATTGATGGGCGTGTCCGGTCCATATCTTTGTCATTCATGCATGGATTTTAAAATTATTGGGCATGAATGTGTACCACAGTAAGACGACGTGTCGCGCGCAAGACCCAGGTCCGTAGGTCAAATTCCTAAACTCTAACATCGGCCATAACTATTCATTCAAAGTGCCATCGGGGGCATGTGTCATCCTATGGAGACAGCTCTTGTTTCCTAATGAAAGCCAAACACTCTGCCGCTGGGACTTCAAAAAGCTAGGTAGGAAAACATCCGCCAATATTAAAATGTAAATGCTAGAGACTGTTTCGCAATTTTTCGGGGAAATGTTGTCACTCTCTCAAGAATCGATTATATTAATTATGACTGCATTGAAAGTGACTAGTGGTACAAACTGAGTGACAAATGCAAGATATCCTAATAAATTACCGAAAATATTGTGCAAAAGGGAGTAAACCATTTCAACGCTTTTGAAATAATGGGAAAAAGTTATCATTTTTCTAACAAATCAAGCCTGCAACATTTTCATTTATGTCGTGTTGGACGATCTGTGATTTTTTCATTTTTACCATTATCTAACACTTATTTTAAATCACTTTATCATTTTTTTTCAGTGTCATATATACATTCTATGCCAACTTATTTCAAAGCAAAATGTTGTTGAAATACTGTGATGTTTAATATTCAAAAGCAAGTTTAACGATCTTATATAATTATGGTGAATGTTAGAAATGAGATATGACTTCTGGAAATACTGTAATGTATGACCAGTTTAAGAGTTTCATATATAGAAAACATTAGTATTTAGATATAATGTCGTGGAAATACTGTGGTTTAAGATTATTGAAGTATAAGTATGGAAATTTAGATTTTATCATGTCGAGTCTGTTTATGTAGTGCTTCTTTACGTTTTATGTTGCTTCATATGCACAGCAATATCACGTGTCATAATGCGGCCGTAAAAATCCCTTTACCTTGATTCAGTATTAGTTCTGGTCTTTCGGGATTGTGGAGTCCATTTACTGTTATTTTATAACATAATACTGCTTATAACGCCGGGGCTGGAGCCGGTGCTGGAGTGGGTGCGTGGGGGTTATTGTATATTTCATTACCTTACATGAACAGACTTAAACCAAACCAAATCGGTTATTACTTTGCTTGTTAAGCTTCTAAGTGATTAATTGCACTTTACTGACTGACTTCTTTAAAGGCTATATATATATATATATAAAGCTTTCTTCAGATTAATCAGTTGTTGTTTGGAGACTAACAAATTAACCTTTGCCCAAATTTTATTCCTTTGTATTTAGACATTTTTAAAATTTTAATGGTGTATCATAATGACGATTAGGATTTTATTTTGAAGTTCTAAGTCAGTACTATGAAATAAATCTATTCAAATGATGTGTTCCTTTCACCAGATTTATTTTTACAGACTCTACGAATGTTTGTGGTGTAAATTACTACAGCCTTGACCGCTCTCTTATCATTTCATTCAATTTTTAGTAACCTCTACAAATTAATAAAAGTACAATTAGTATACTCTTAATTTCGGATAATTTCAACTAAATCTAGTGACGTGTCCCTTTCACGGATACGGAAGAAAGCTATGATCTGTTTTTTTCGTGTGTGTGTGTGTGTGTGGCAGTAGATGGCTATATATCCGAAATGAAATCAACCGACTTATGTTTCGAACACTCGATCTCCGGGAAATGAATAAATTAAAGCTGAAAATGAAGGTAAAAAAATGACGAAAACTGAAAAAAAAAACCCAGCTAAAATCGCTTGGTAAAAACTCCCAAATAAGCAAGAAAAGTGAAGAATAAAACTTACAAATATGCTAGATACTGTACAATAAAACTCAAATACTAGATTTAAATAGGCTGAAACTAATACTCAGGTTGACACACACTCACATGCAAATGCACTTAGCATGTATCAGCTAAGATAAATGTACATAAATTCCAGAATGTGTATCCAACTGCATTAAAAAAACTTAAAGGAGTTTATGACGGTAGATGTGCGTCTATGTTTGATTCCTGTATTATCTTAAATAATCGGACACATATGCGTTTAGTTGTTTATATTGTACCATTATCGCAAACAGATAATTATTTTTATGTTACGTTTGTTCGATGATAAAAACAAAATGAGAAAAGTGTAACATTTATTAGGTGAAATTTATCATATAAAAAAGCAAAAAAAAAAAAAAAAAAAAAAAAAAAAAAAAAAAAAGGTGATTTTTATTAAAAAGTTAATACCCACAGAATATCACAAGAATATGCCGAGAAATCTATTGTAAGAAAGAGGATAACTGTGCTATCCATACATATTCGGCAACATATGGGAAAATATCTAGAAATGTAAGAAAATCAAACAAAACAGTTCCAGAGTTGTTACATGCATGACTATGTTATCCTGTACAGCAGGCAACATAGATAGGTTACTTTCCCATTGCACTGATATAACATAAACTGGATTAGGATTGACAAACGGTATCAACAACAGATTGAACAAATTGTTATCTCTCTTTTTTTTTTAATAGGGAGATTAAGTCTCTAACGTATAATAAACTTTTAAGATGATTTATGTAACAGGTGAAACTGGTTATACTAACTGTCTTCAGTTTATCATATAATATAATTTACATAAGTCTAATCAATGTACACATTCAACACATTATAGCATAAATAAAATACAAATTAATATACAGTAAATGATCACTGAATTGTTAAATTAAAAATGCCTGGTATAGGTCGATACACATCTATAAAACTATATCATATAGTATACAAAGATACATTTTTTCAAATAGTGTTAATCTTACTAAATATAATTTGGTTGAATCCTGTATTAGATTAAAAAATATTCTTTTACGACACTACAATATAACTGACAGATAAATGTCTTTTATATACCTTAAGGTTATCACATCAAGTCAGAGATGAGTTCCATTTACATGTTTACATCTAAAATACATGCGTGTTTCAAAACCATTATACATGGCTATACTTACAGCTTTAAAAACACTTCACGGTTATAAAGCAGTCTTCTTACAACTTTTCCCTTATAAGGTTAATATTTAGCAGCGGAACGTTGCCACCTTAGACACACAATTGTATGATCGGAAAAAAGTCAGTTTTCATTATCTGACCTTTTTTTCTAAAATGTCTATTGAAACAGCTTTGCTGAACAAACCATTTTTTATCTGAAGGTGTCTTCAACAATACATTCTAATATATTTGTTTCTGTTTAAACACGCTTACGCTAAAATGACGTCACGTTAACGTGCGATGACGTCAATGTTTTTGTTACGACTGAGAAAGAGCGCTAGCGCTTCTATATTTTATCTATTGTTTTAGATTAATTGCATATTAGGATCGAAATAATGTACAGCAAAATCGTGTTTTACCTAAATTAATACACTCAAAATTCACTCGGACTAAGCCCTCTTGAAATCATTCCTCGGACGTCTAACCTCTTTCCGTGTGTTTATTACGTTAAAACACGGTTTTCTATACACTAATTCTTAAAGGTTTTTCATCGTCTTTTTCGTCTCCTCTAGATCTTTAATATAATTCAGGCCTCCGTCCCATAAACCATCAGTCATATGCGTAATATATATACAAGCAACACAATTACAGACAACAGCTATAAATATTATAAGAAATTCCCAACCATTTACATTGTACATATTATTCATACTAGTCAAAATCGTTAGTTTTCAAAAAAGTAGTCCGATTTGTGTTTAATTTAGGTGTATTTATTTTACACAATACATTGCCTGTTAATATATTTTCTGACATTAACATTCGTGTCTCCCTACATACGAGCACATTAGCGCTACAATGCATCGAGCTGATCTGCGTTTAATAGGTTACATTGTGGAAACATAAAATTCCGTACCATATTTTCTATACTTTCTGTATTGAGACAATTATCGAGGAATTAAATTCTAAGAACATACTAAGAATACACTATTCATTACGTTCTAAAATCATTGCATTATTTGTGGTGTGTTGCACTGCACAGAATGCTTGTTTGTTATTAAGGTCTAAAAAATTCTTTGTTTCCGGTAACATGCTCAAAAAAATAGGGTAGGTAGGTCGAATTTTCTTTTTAATTTTTCCTTATTAAGGGAGACTTTTCAGAAATTATTTTTGTGTCAAAAAATGAGTACAAACAAGGGAGTTAAGCCTTAAGAGCATCAGTAAGTTGATTTCTAACATCGCTGAGCATGTTTAAAGCATAAAAAGTGCAGTTCTGCAACTTTTTGTCAAAAAGTTTAAAATAAAAAATCTCCAAGGCCATTAAAACATTTAGGGTCGGGCAAAAAATTTAGGGTCGCTCGGGATACCGGAAACGAACATTTTTTAAGCCTAAAGAATGAAGCAGAAAATACAATAGAAATAACATTAACATATCCTCAGTACTTGTAAATATATCAATATATGGTATTTATTTAGTCTTCTTACAACATTTTGTTTGGTGCTAATTTCTGTGAGATGACAAAAACAATAAATATTCTTTCTTGACTTGGTTTCAGTCATTTGATCAGTAGGTTAGCAGTCCCATTTTTTATTTATAATGTTATGTTCTCTTTATTCCAAATCATGTAAAAATTTCTTGTTTTAAGTTGTATTGGAAAGAGATCTCTTGACGACATTATCATAGTCTGATATTGCAAGGTGTCAAGGGGAGATAACTATACCACATCCGATAAGATCCCAACGGATAACGTTTCTAACGTGAAAATCTACTGGGTACATCGCGAAGCATTTTCCGGTCACAGGCGCATCAAACATATTCTCGACAACTTCGTTTCCAGCATCAGGTATTACATTCGCTTCAAAGATCTGAAACGCAAACGCCAAGCACAGTTATTAACCCTTACCCTGTTGAATTTTGATAATGAATAAGTCCATCGTTCAATTTGGACAGTACCATTAACTGTTAAAAGGGGTACTTAGAGAAAAGATACTGACTGAATAGCGAACAGTGCATGGATGTGCCGGCTGATCAAGATCTACACTAGTCGCAAATATAGAATCAATCCTATTTAGCATGATAAGTGTTAAGACATTATGTTTTCTTATAACTAAATTATACTATATTGGTATCACCAATATCAAACTAAATATTATACTGCGTATGTAGATTATATAACATTCACAATGAATTAATTTCCGCTTAAATGCTAACATTTAAGACAGACGCGCATATTAAACCTCAATGTTCAAAACATAACCAGTTGCGAATCGAGAATTCTCAACAGTGCGCAAAAGGTACAAATTATCAAACTGCAAGAACAATTCCGAACCTATAGCCATTACATAACGCAAAATTCTACTGCATAAAGCCATCCCATTTTAGTGAAATAGTAATGATTATTAAGCAGTAAAATACAGATTACACCTTACCTTTATGACGATATTTTTTTTTTGCTGGGTTTAACGTCGCACCGACACATTTTAGGTCATATGACGACTTTCCAGCTTTGATGGTGGAGGAAGACCCTCTGTGCCCCTCTGTGCATTATTTCATCACGAGCGGGCACCTGGGTAGAACCACCGACCTTCCGTAAGCCAGCTGGATGGCTTCCTCACATGAAGAATTCAACGCCCCGAGTGAGGCTCGAACCCACATCGATGAGGGGCAAGTGATTTGAAGTCAGCGACCTTAACCACTCGGCCACGGAGGCCCCTTTATGACGATAAAAGAACTCGGTTAATTTTCTTTATAAACCTATAAAATTGATACAAAAAGTGTTAAAATACCCTATAGTTGTCTATCCACACGAATGTCCAGTCCGCCATACAGTCCACACTATAATGTATTCTATATGCCGTCACCCTTTCATCACAGCAGGATTCAAACGATTCATTTCTCCATCTACCTTGAGTAGCGACCCCTCGCACGCTCATTGTATCATCAAATATCACCTGATACAAGAATAAGTAACTGTTTGATTTATTAGTATTTCTTAGCAACTGTTCAAAAACTAAATATGAGACTATGACTATGAGTTGTTGAGTATTCATAATGTTAAAAATAACCTTTATTAATCATTTTTATTTTATAAACATCCACGAGTAAATGTTTGGCAAAGCTAAAATCAGCAAGTTTATGTGTATTAACATTACTATTTACAAGGCTTAAAACAATACACACTTAATACAGATATAGTTAAACACAGCATAAATGTGTACAGCCACGAAAAAAACTGGAAGTTGTTTTAATTCAATTTTATGATACTTAATTATAAATGTAAGTCTACATACAAAACTGATTCGTCTATTTAGTTAAATTACAAACATTTGATGAAGAAAAGGAAGGTACAATGTACAGCAAACGCAGCTAAATAACTTGTGGTGGGAACTCAATTTTAAAGCTACCTTTTATTGTAATTAAATCTAAATTTAAACTCCTAGACATTTACATGATTAGCGATTAAATGTCGTACTGACTTGAAGGCGAAACCAAATACACTTGTTGATCTCCGACAGTGACGTCATAACATGATAACGCAATGACGATATGACGTTTGTACACAAAATTATGGCGTAACGCTGAAAAGTGAACAACCGCTACAAATGTTTGCCTCTGATTCATTTTTCTCAAGCAGTTCTTGAATTATATAATTTTGTATTCTGTCGAATATGAAGATTTATCCCATCGTTCGATATTATTTTTCCAGGTCGATGAATTCTCATATCGAACTCACTATTAGGCAATAATTGTATAATATATCTATGTACACAGACAAGGGTGTACCTGGGCATACGCCTATACGCCTGTGCGTATAAATCAATTTCGGCGGCGTGAAAATGAAAAGGCTTAAAATGCTAAAAATGTAATAAAATGAAAAGCCTAAGGAGGTTAGATGGATTTTTAAAGTTCTTCATTTGAACAATATCATCTGAATGAGATTATCAAATTCGTTTGCGAAGTGTTAAACCGATTGTGTTTTTCTTTAATAATCGTGAATATAGAAAAACATAAAAAGTTAGTGTAGATTTCATGAAAGCATAGAACGGAGAAAATACAGCAAGAGGCACAGATTCCGAAAATAGAATAACGCACGAACGCACAAGTACACACACTGACAGCGATGGCAAAACGAACGGATAAATGAATACATTGGGCACTGCCAAGGAAGAGCCAGTGGCAAGACATTCGGACGATACATCTACATATATCTTTCTTCTTTCTAAATCATATGCCGCTTACAAAGAAGCAAATTTACAGATAAAACTGGTCTTACTGACATTTTTTTCTCCGTATATCATACTTTAATTTTGAGTTCTTATGATCATCAGTTTTCATGAGTTGAATCAATAATATTGTAACCAATAGCGCAAAAGTGAACAAATCTGAAAAAGTGAGTACGGACATAACACCTGGTGTCGATAACATTTTATTAATTGTTTCAAATATAGTATATTTTTAATTGAACTTGTTAAGGCTTTCACAACCATGTCATATGTTGTGTATATTGGGCATCACTTGGTTTAAGTTTTCTGTAGAAGAAATTTCGTATAGATATGTCTTACAAGAACCAAAATGCCCATGTGGCAAACTTAAGTAGAAACTTTCGAACAATGTAAGTTAAGCAAGTGTATTAATGCCGTGGGAAAGATGCAGGTGAACCCACCCTGAAACGCATAAGATTGTCAATTAAAGTAAACTAGCAATATTTTACAAGTTCGTGTTTATGTTTCAAAAGAACTATCCAACATTTAATAGTGTTTAATGCTGAGAGGAAGACCCAGGTGTCTCCTTCAGACATAACAAAGCCAGCTTGATGGCTTACTCTTATTAAAGAAGACACCTCGTGAACATACAAAGATACGAGCGGATACAAGCTACAGACCATATCTTAAAGGTGCTCTAGATTTGAAAATATGAAAATTACTACATATAGTTTATGTAAACATACAATTAACAGTACCATGCAATAGGTTAAAAATAAGATAGAATGCATGTTAAGCTAAAAACAGTACAGATATTTATTACTAGTACAAAAAGTCTAGTCAATTATTTACATTTAATATACATGTATACTAATTGTATGTTTTAGATTTAGAGCACCACTTCAGAGGAATCATTTTGCCACAAACTCCAAACTCTGTCAAAAAAAAGAGAGATCTATTGTGCATATTATGTGAGGAAGCCATCGGAGCTGGCTTACTGGAGTGGTTATACATAGGTGGTCGCCAATGATGAAACAATGCACGGAGAGGCACCTGGGGCGTTCTTCCACCATCAAAGCTTAAAGTTCCCGTATGACCTAAATTTGTGTCGGTGCCTAGTCATACCCAACAAATCTATTGTGCATACAAGTTTCTCCGACAACGATCGAGCGCTCGTTTCTAAAAACATACCAACAAAACACTATGTATGTCTACTGAACCTCGATGTACTCATATGGGCATGTCAAAAAAATTCCATTTGCACAAAAACAGGAAACCCGTCTCATTCTGCTGTTCAAGTTTCAAATGACATGTGTTTTATAAAAAAAAAAACACTTTTATTGGTAAATCAAGAGCAGCAGGAGAACAAAAATGATCGGCCGGTGTAAGTAAAACAGTTTAGCTAAATATAACACTCTTGGCGTTATATTAAATATCTTTTAATGGTTGCAATTAAATTATCAATCTATATCCAAATCTAGATATCGAAAAACCATTTAGCAATATATGCAGTTTGAATTTGCGTTTGCCAATATTAGATGTTGTTTACGTTTCGCATGAGAAAACTTGAAATATTTGCAATGTGTGAGTAAATGCATTTATCAAAAACCTGTCAAAATGCGGATGCAGAAATATTGCATTAAATTAAACATTGACGAAGATTTCAAAAACGATAACAACAAAAATCAAGTTGCACACGGTTCGAATATGCGATTTGTTCACATGTGTAGCAGTTGGGATTAGGTAAGAGATTAGATGCAGTTATCCTAACAGCGCTTAACACATTGCTAGGTCCCTTTGGCGATACACAATATGCCTGCACGGGTCTTGCAGTTGGATCAATAAAATATGTCATAGAATGACACAGTGTTTCAGTGACGCAAATATTTTGAAACATAACTATATATTTACTGTACCTGTTGATTTAAAGTTGTTGTGTCCTGGAGAGTTTGTATACAGCAATTCACATAACTATGATTTTTCAACATTTTAGCATAATTCATTTTGTTATTTATTGTTGTAACGAAATAATTCAAGAAACGATCTTCAAATTAGATATTAACAGTCATTCTCTGTAACCACTGAGAAAATTGTGCCACGCATAGTCAAGCATTTTCTTCAAACTCCTGCCATACAATGATAGGATAGATGTAATAAATAAAAATCATTTATAACCTAAATTTGATAACTGGTTGCCATAGAAACGAACTGTATTTTTAAGAAAGTCACAAAATCCTGCCATACTCGGACGCTTGGTATAGTAATTTGATTTTTATCCATAATATCATTTAACATCTATATTTTTTATATTGATATGCATCAAAATAGTTTAACTCGTGTTCAGCATTCACTCAATATTCACGATACCAGCCGAAACGATTTATAATACATCATTAAGGCCCTTAAATGTAACAAAAAAGTGTTTAAAAGGTGCTTACTTTTGTTAAATGATTTTGAATATGCATCTGGTTTGCATAAATTGATATATATTCTGCCAATGCTAAATTGGCAGAAAATTGAACTTACATAAACATCAATAACATATTTGGGAATCTATCTAGTTTCCCCATAAACGCGATTTTAATATAAAGCTTATTTCCCTTTTCTCCTACTGATTTATCCCCCTTTGATGATCTTCACAGAGGAGATATAGGCAACGTCGACTATGGCCACAGTGGTTCGTTTGCCCTATGGAAAATAGCCTTACCCAACATTTAAAAAAAATTATGGCGGAGAGCTGTCTTTGCCACGAGTTTTCAGTGTCATTGTCGTGCTATATAAATGGTTTATCGTTAGGAATCATAATAAATGATTGCAGAAGACGAACTTTGTGTATATTTATCAGATTCAGGTTGCATTGATCTTAATTCGTACTCGAAACCTGTTATATTTGGTAATCATCATCCGGATCATTTACGTGAATTGAAAGTTAAGGTTTCGATGGAGGCCTTGAGAAACAAAAATCAAACAACACTAAATCATAGAAAGAAAGAGTTGTTTGACATGAAAATTGAACAGCATGTAAAACATGTATATTACTTTACGAAACAAGTGTCAGTATACTGATATACACATTGAATTCCGGAAAAGGGCTGCCTAAAGGGGCTCCACTTCCGGACAGTTAAACGCCTTTAAAAACTCACCATTTTCAAAGAACTGTTACACATGTTTGTTTTGATGCATTTGCAATAGCGTGCGAGTGGTGAAATTTCACGTAACAAGGTGGAACATAGTTTTCAGCAATTGTTTATCTTTTTTTTCTTTACAAATGGCATTCGTTTTCAAAGGGAGACAACTTTTTCTCAGAGATTACTTAAAATAATCGGAAAAAGTTGTTTCCCTTTGAAAATGAATGCCATTTGTACTTAAAATAATCGGGAACAGTTGTCTCCCTTTGAAAATGAATGCCATTTGTAAAGAAATAAAGATAAACAATTGCTGAAAACTGTGTTCCACCTTGTTATGCGAAATTTCACCACTCGCACGCTATTGCAAATGCATCAAAACGAACATGTGTAGCTGTTCTTTGAAAATGGTGAGTTTTTAAAGGCGTTTAACTGTCCGGAAGTGGAGCCCCTTTAGGCAGCCCTTTTCCGGAATTCAATGTGTATATCAGTATACTGACACTTGTTTCGTAAAGTAATATACATGTTTTACATGCTGTTCAATTTTCATGTCAAACAACTCTTTCTTTCTATGATTTAGTGTTGTTTGATTTTTATTTCACAAGGCCTCCATCGAAACCTTAAACACACTCCGTACCATAACGTGTGCTATTCTGGATACACATTCAGGGACTACGGAAATATATGAGCGACAGATCTCTGGAGAAAATTTGTTGACAGTTATTTCAGCAATCGAAGTTATATTTTCCACAGGCAGTTCGCACAGGAAAGGTACTCGTAATAAGTTTTGATTACTGGCATAACAATTAACATGTTTTATCAGTGTTTATGATCTGACAATTTTCATGTATCGACTTTATTTTTTTATTCAGACTCTATGAGTTGTTCATAGGAAATACCAGAAATACCTAAGAACAGTATTTCAAGCTTTGTATTACATGTAGTCAAAATAATTTGACGATCAGATTGGTATGTAAAGTTGTGACGGGGAAGTCAAAACGTTAGTTCTGGCTACCATAACTTAACTGAAGCCAATTTTATATTCTAATAGTCACACCCATTAGAGATCCATAACATTAACAGCTGAAGCTGGATTATTTTAGCTGTGTAACTGTCAATACTCTGATACACCAAAATAATGGCAGATATATCACAATACACAGTCGTGTAATGTTATTGGTTTTATCGCTTGCGCGTTATGCTGTGCAGATGACTGATGTGGTAAACAATAATCATGTACAGTACATACCTACATTCATTGCATTGGTTTAAATCACCGAATAATTCGTAATTTTGGAATCCATTTGATAAATTTTACTTAAAGCAATATAAATTAGTTCTCAGGAATATAATCTCCTTTTGCTACAAGTAAGTTTTGTTTGAATCTTTGGCGAGCTTGTGACATATTTGCATTTAAACATATAGCTTGTAGCATGTCAGCTGTGATGAAAATTTCAGCGGAATTTTCTCCACTATTTGGGTCTTAAAGTGCTTGACACAAGTGGAGGTATTGCCCATATGAAACAATTATCTCGATACTTCCTAGGATTGCGTCAAATTAGTTTGACTATGATTTCAAGATGAAAAATATGTTCCTGGACTCTTATATTTTACAAATCAGGCCTGTTTGGTAGGATGCTAAAGTTATGTCCTAGATTTTGACATATACAGTATACACACATTACACATTTTCTTTTTTTGTGTGTGACCATATGTTTTTTATTTATCCCCCCGCCAAAGGCGAAGGGGATATTAGAAATGCTCTCCGTCCGTCCGTCCGTGCGTCCGCAACATTCTTTGTCCTGAGCATTACTCCAAAAGTACTGGAGGGATTTTCTTCAAACTTCATACACTGATAGAACATATTGGGAGGAAGTGCAATGTGCAAGAACGGTAACTCTACTTTGCCTTTTTTTTGAGTTATTCCCCTTTATCATATTTTCTTAAAGAATTTTATCCGGTGCATAACTCCAAAAGTACTGGAGGGATTTTCTTCAAATTTCATACACTGATAGAACTGATTGGGAGGAAGTGCAGTGTGTAAGAACATTAATTGTATGTAAGCTTCACTGTAAACAACACAGTAAGCTAAGTGTACAAAGCAATGGGAGCATTGCAATTTTTATTTTTATGCCCCCACTTTGCGGGGGCGGGGGGGGGGGGGGGGGGGGGCATATAGATTTGCTCTTGTCCCGTCTTTCCGAAAATGTTGTGTCACGCGTAGCTGTGAAACTATTTGACGTAGAGTCACAAAACTTTACAGGAATGTTGGTCAGCATGTGTAGTTTTGCACCTGGGCTTTCGCGTCCGGATTCATTCAGTCCTGTAGAAGTTATGGCCCCTGACTTTGTAAAAATTGGTCATTTTAATGTTGTGTCGCGCATAGCTCCAAAAGTATTTGACCTAGAGTCACCAAAGTTTACAAGGAATGTTGGTCAGCATGTGCAGTTGTGCACCTGGGGTTTTGCCTCCGGATTCATCCAGTCATGTAGGAGTTATGTCCCCTGACTTAGTAAAAGAATTGGTCATTTTAATGTTGTGTCGCGCATAGCTCCAAAAGTATTTGAGCTAGAATCACAAAACTTTACAGGAATGTTGGTCAGCATATGCAGTTGTGCACCTGGGGTTTCGCGTCCGGATTCATTCAGTCGTGTGGGAGTTATAGCCACTGACTTAGTTAAAAATGGGTCATTTTAATGTTGTGTCGTCCGTAGCTCCAAAAGTATTTGACCTAGAGTCACCAAAGTTTACAGGAATGTTGGTCAGCATGTGCAGTTCTGCACCTGGGCTTTCGCATCTGGATTCATTCAGTATTGTAGGAGTTTTTTGTAAAGCTTTTGTATGTAAGCAGATATTGTGTGGAAGGTTTTCAAACAGTTGAAAGTGCTGCCTTTTACCAGTTCTTGTTAGCTCCTCCAAGCCAGAAGCTCAGGATGATTATTGTTTTCGCTCACCATCCGGCATCCTTCTACCCTTCAATCCACACTTTCCTTTAAACAACATCTCCTCCTACTTTTGATGAAACTTCACAGGGATGTTACTTGGATGGTCTTTGAAAATTGTTCAAAGAATTGAATTCCATATAGAACTCTGGAAATTGCCATGCCAACAAAAAGGAAAAATTTGAAAAATCCTCTAGTCAAAAACTACAGGTCATAGGGCTTTTATGTTTGATATGTAGCATCATCTAGTGGTCCTGTACCAAGATTGTTCAAATTATTCCGCTTGGGTCAAATATGGCCAGACCCTGGGGGAGAGTCAAATGGCTTACATAGACTTATATTGGGAACACTTTGAAAATCTTCTTGGCAAAAACCACCAAGCATAGGGCCTCAATATTTGGCATGTGGCATCATCTAATGGTCCTCTATGAAAAATGTTCAAGTTATGCCCCTGGGGTGAAAAGAGGCCCTGTCCCGGGGGTACCAAGTTTTACATAGACTTGTAGGAAACAACTTAAAAAATCTTCTCAAGACCTAGCCCTTTAATGTTTGGAATGTAGTATTGCCTTGTAGATCTCTACCAAGACTGTTCAAATTATGTCCGTGGGGTGAAAAGAGGCCCGTACCGGGGGTCCTAAGTTTTACATAGACTTAAATAGGAAAAAAAATTGAAACTGCAAGGCCTAGACTTTTTAATTTTGGTATGTTGCATTGCCTAGTGGTACTTTACAAAGAATGCTCAAATTATGCCTCTAGGGTAAAAAGAGGCCCTGCCATGTTATAAATTAACTTCAAGTGGTATATGTAATGGAATTAGGAAACTATTGTTTCTCTTTTATAAATTATATGTAATTTTATTTGATTTTCAGGAGCAGTAGCGGAGTTATCAACCATTGTATTCTAGTGTCTGTAGGACAACTACACAAGGACTTTTTCAACAATAAAAGCTGTCCACACTCAGCAAAATGACTTGAACATAAAAAAGTCTAAGCATGTATATGCCGATACTTCATTCAACATGTTCCACTCAAAGGAAATGCTGCCTTTGCCCAACAATAATGAGAGTATAGCTGAAAGTACTGTATTACTACACTTGTGTAAGAGTGAGTAATTTTAGAAACAAAATGTAGAATCAGCTTCAAGTTCGAACAAAAAAAAACTTCGAGAAAGAATTTTAAAACAGATAAAGTGGCATGAACAAAGTCGAACCCTTTGTGGCAATGGAGGAAATGAGACTGTCGGGAAAGTTTACCAGACATAAATTCTTGTCAGGTCAACAAGTCAGCTCCTACTTCTCTCGTTTTCATCAACTCGAAAAGACAACAGATGTTGAAGATTATGACTCGGATGTTAAAGAAGATGGAAAGAAAGCTATCCGGTCAAAAAGTTCTTTCAAGTCTAAATTGACAGCAGCCACTAAAGACAAAATATGACTACTTCCATGGCTGACAATTTAAGGTTAGCAGAAGACTTAAGAAATAATTTATAGCAAAACCGTTTTTTACTTTGTTTTTTCACAATGGGAGTTTTAGGTCAAGCAAGAGCAGTTATTTCATAATACGTTCAACAGTCAGATTGTATAGTGTTTAAACATGTCTTGCTAGAAATTATTGCTATTCTAGTATATCTGGTATGTAAAAGTTATATCAAACATGACGGAACTGTTTATTTTGCACATGTATGGCACCAAATGTTAGGTCGTCACATTCTTTGTCAGTACCAGAAATGGTATGCTTGCACATTGAACTGGCGTTTCCAATGTTGGCAAAACCCATCTGATATTCCCCATGCCAGATGAATTTCGTGCTGTTAATGACAACCAGAGATTCATGCACATATATCGTTTATGTAAAATTCGAAAAAGTCAGATATAATGATAGTTTCTCTACGTTCCTTGTAGTATATTTCTTGATTCAAAAGATGTTACTTTATGATGATAACACAACGTTACACTACAAATGATAAAGCAAAAGTGGAACTTTATTATTGTGCATCACTGAAAGGTCATGACATCACTTCTGCTTAAAGACATCTATTTCTCGCACTTTACAAACTCTAAGAAAGAGTGCTACAAAGAAAGTATTTCTATTTGCTTTATCTATTTTTTTATTTGTAAAATACTGAGTGCATGGAAACTAGTCTGTCAGAATATAAAACTTTTATGTATAAGACAAGCAAGAAAAACCTTCAGTCATGTGTTTAAAATTCAGATAGAAATATCCGTCCCTCGGCCACCTGAGCATGGGTGCATGGTATCGAGGATTGTAGAGTTGCCGCCCAATGTGCAGGTGCCCTCGGGATGGATATTTCTATCTGATTCGTATAACAAATGACATATATTATTAATACATCTTGCAGAATAGTTCCATTAAGACGTAAAAAAAGAGAAAGTGTACAGCAAATAACTAGCTCATGGTATGTGTAAATTAATCAAGAAAGTTGTGTTTTGTGACATTTTGTTTAAAAACATGTTTTCTAAGTAAAATATTTTATCAAATTTGAAGCGCTGGTTCTTGATAAATACATGGTGCTCCATTGAAGTGACATCAGCATTAACATAGAAACATTATGAAGGGGTTATACCCAAGCAGAATAATTTCACAAGGGCCCAGGCGAATAACACTGCATTTAACAGTTTAGTTTTATTAGCTCACCTGTCACGTACTGACAGGGTGAGCTTTTGTGATTGCCCTTCGTCCGTCCACAATTTCTTGTCTGCACGATAGTGGTTTCATTTATGATTTTATTATAACCAAACTTGCACACAACTTCTATCACCATAAAATTTTGGTTCCTTTTTGGAACTGACCAGATCTTATTATGGGTTCCAGGGTTATGGCCCCTGAAAGAGCCAAAATAAGCTATCTTGACCTTGTCTGCGCAATAGCAGCTTCATTTATGATTTGATTTTAACCAAACTTGCACACAACTTTTATCACCGCAAGATCTTGATTCTTGTTTTGAACTGGCCAGATTCCAGTATGGGTTCCAGAATTATGGCCCCAGATAGGGCCAGAATCAGCTATTTTGACCTTGTCTGCACAATAGCAGCTTCATTTATGATTTGAATTTAATCAAACTTGCATAAAAACTTGTGTCACCATATTACGATCTTGGTTCCTTTCTTGAACCGGCCAGATCCCATTTTGGGTTCCAGAGTTATGACCCCTGCAAGGGCCAAAATTAGCTATTTTGACTTTGTCTGCACAATAGCGCCTTCATTTATGATTTGATTTTAACCAAATTTGCACACAGCTTGTAGCACCATAAGATTTCAATTCTTTTTTATACGCCCTAAGAGACGTATTATGTTACCGCCTCGGTGTCTGGTCTGAATGTCTGTCTGTCTGTTGGTTAGCGATTTCATTTCTGCTCTGTAACTCTTGAACCATTTGAAGGATTTTAAAGAAACCTAAACAAATGTTCACCTCATGGAAACGATGTGCAGAGTGCATGTTTCAGATGGCTCACTTCAAGGTCAAGGTCACACTTAGGGGTCAAAGGTCATATGACTTTGTTTTGTGTGTATATTGCTCTGCATTTGCATTGCATTGCATTGCTCTTGTTTTTTAGCTCGACTATTCGACGAATAAGTAGAGCTATCCTACTCATCACTGCATTGGCGTCGGCATCACACCTTGAATAAGTTTTTCGTACCAGTCCACTTCTTGACAAATTCTTTTGAGATAAAGCTTGGAAACTTTCAACACTTGTTTACCATCACCATAGCCTGTTATAGGCAAGAGCACATAACTCTATCAAGGATTTTGGCTGAATGATGGCCCCGTTTGACTTAGAAATCATGGTTAAGTTTTTAGTACCAGTTCTTATTTTGGCAAAGTCTTTTGAGATAAAGCTTGGAAACTTTCAACACTTGTTTACCATCACCATAGCCTGTTATAGGCAAGAGCACATAACTCTATCAAGGATTTTGGCAGAATGATGGCCCCGTTTGACTTAGAAATCATGGTTAAGTTTTTCGTACCAGTTCTTATTTTGGCAAAGTCTTTTGAGATAAAGCTTTGAAACTTTTAACACTTGTTTAGCATCACAGTGTCTAGTTATAGGCAAATGTACATAACTCCATCAAGGATTTTGGCTGAATTATGGCCCTTTTTGACTTTGAAATCTTGGTTAAGTTTTTCGTACCAGTTCATATTTTGACAAAGTCTTTTGAAATAAAGCTTGGAAACTTTCAACACTTGTTTACTATCACCATTTCCAGTTATAGGCAAGAGCACATAACTCCATCAAGACGTTTGGTTGAATTATGGTCCTTTTTGACTTAGAAATCTTGGTTAAATTTTTTGTACCAGTTCATAGTTTGGCAAAGTCTTTTGAGATAAAGCTTTGAAACTTTCAACACTTCTTTACCATCACCATAACCAGTTATAGGCAAATGTACATAACTCCATCAAGGAGTTTGGCTGAATTATGGCCCCTTTCTACTTAGAAATCTTGGTTTAGTTTTTCATACCAGTTCATATATTGTGTAAAGTGTTTGACATTTGGCTTTGAAACTTTTATCACTTATTCAGTATAATAGTCTCTATCTGTAGGAAAGAGTACATAACTCTATCATCTATTTTGGCTGAATTACGGCCCTTTTTGGACTTAAAACTCTGTTCTTTTTTCATACAAGCTCATGTTTTGTCAAAACTATTTGACATATTTTAAACTTTGAACACTTGTTTATCATTACGATTTCCATCTGTAGGCAAGAGTACATAACTCTGACAACTATTTTGGCTCTTTTTGGACTTTAAAATTGGTTCACACATTGGCATTTAGTGCAAGACTTATCGAAATCCATAAATACTGGAACAATGTCTAATCTATTTTTTTCTTTTGTCTGAATATCTATGTTAATATTTTGACCTCATTATTCAATCAATTCTTCGAATAGTCGAGCGCGCTGTCATCAGTCAGCTCTTGTATTTGGCAGATTCTTCTTTTGTTCACTTACAATATGTTTTTTAATTACTTCCCTTTTATGTTACTATAAATAGCTTATTTATAACTTTTAATTATTGGCCATAGGGAAAAACCGAGACCACTTTCCTGTGGTACAAATGGATGGTACCTCCAATTTATAGGTGTATTTTGACATATCTGTACCTTTAAGAAAATTTCAACTATATCTTCTCATGATTCTTTTGATTAAACTTGATAATGATTTTTTACCTTCTTGTCCTTATGTGCAATGATGACAGTTGAGCAATATAGGGCCATTATGGCCCTCTTGTATACTGAAACATAATATACTATTTCTTCTATTATGGGTTCAGGTCAACAAGAATATAGGGAAGCACTACTTTATAGTTAATTTACAAATTATGTTAAATTGTTGTAGTGTTAATGCAACAGCATGAAAGTACTCTCTGAATCAATAATAACTAGAGCCTTGACATTAGGCGTGTGATATCAAAGTTAAAATGTCTTCTGTAATTATTCATCCACCACCACAGTTGTTGTTATACGGATGGTGTCTGTCAATCTGTCCTTCCGTCCATAACACTTTATGTCTGCTCTATATCTCCTTAACCCCTTGAAGGATTTTCATGAAACTTCAGTCAAATAATCACATCATCAAGATAATATGCACAACTTATGGGTCAGCCATGTCTGCTCAGGGGCAAGGTCACAACTCGAGGTCAGTGGTTTGAGCCTTCCATTTTGTGTCCGCTCTGTATCTCCTGCCCCCCTGAGAAGGGTTTTCATGAAACTAGGATCAAATAATCACCTCATGAAGACAATGTGCAAAACTCACTGGTCAGCCATGTCTGCTCAAGGTCAAGGTTACAACTCAAGGTCAAAGGTTTGAGCTCTGAATCTCATTAACCCTTGAAGAGTTTTCATTAAACTTCGGTCAAATGGTCACCTCATCCAGAACTCAGAAGTAAGCCATGTCGGCTCAAGGTCTACACTTATTTAGGCCAAATAAAAGAAAGATTGCTTTATGCATAGCAAAGTAAAAGCCTGGAGAAGCTCTAAAATAACCCTTGACCCCCCAAGTATGACATTGACCTTAGAGATAGGGACTTGCGGTTTGCACACAAAACTTTGTCTTACAGAGATGAACATTTTTGCCAAAGCTAAAAAAGATCGCTTCTTACTTATCAAAGTTGTGGCCTGGACAAGCTCTAAAACGACCTTTGACCCCTAACTGTGACCTTGACCTTTAAGATAGGAACCTTGAATTTGCACTAGACACTCCGTCTCATTGAGTTAAACATTCATGCCAAATTTAAAAAAGATTTCTCAACACATTCCAAAGTTATGGGCCATACAAGATCTGATATGACCTTTGACCTCCAACTGTGACCTTGACCTTTGAGATTGGAACCTGGGATTTGTGCATGAAACTTTTGTCTCACTGATGTTAATATTAATGCCAAATATAAACAAGATTGCTCCATGCATGTCAAAGTTATTGTCTTGACAAACGTTATTTAATTTTTTTGAAAATTGAAAATATGCACATTTTGTTTCCATGGTAACAACATTTTGGAAGTAGATTCCCAGAACTTTTATTTCATATTCTGTAACAACAAGTATTTTCCTTTCATAGACCAAGGCTTTTTGTTCCCAATGTGTCCGCAGGAAATAACAGCAGTTAGTTAAAGATTACGCAAAATCAAAGTTTTTCATATACAAGGACCACCCCACAATTCTGAGTGTACGCTTGACAATCACAACTGTTTAATTTATATACAGACTGATAATTTTTTCTTTTAAAACAATGTATTTTAACACAATAATCCCATTTTCATTTTTTTTCTGTTTTCCTAAAAATAAACAAGGGTTAAAAAGTGGGATTTCTTGCCAAAAATATGCTGGAATCTTAGCACAGAATGTACCTGTTTGTTACCATGGAAACAGAAGCACGTATCACTAAAAAAGAAGTAGATTGATATAGTACGCATCAAATAATGACAATATGCAAATTTTTAGGAAAATTGATAGTCATGCCTGCCAAACCCCCTATATAGCTGGTTAAGTCATTACAGAGAATGACTGTTAAACATTTTAAAATCTTAGATCAATTATTAATGAATACTAGTACGGGCCAAGTATCGTGCCAGAGCGACCGAGCTATTGAAACACCAAGGTAAAGTTACACAGGATTCTATTCGAAAAATGGTTATATTCCTCAAAATATCCGGGGCTGTTCCAGTTGCAATTTTAAACCCTGTCAGGATCCCTGCCAGTAAGCATCAGCAGATTAATGAATTATGAATTTAAATTATAATCTTTGTAATATATAGCACTGTTGCACCCCAAAATGGTAGCAACGCATTTTGGTAGTCACTGCCAAAATTAGGCCGTGTTTTGGTAGACACTACCATAATGCATTACACTAAATGCAATTTGGTGGTTTAAAAACTGTAGTACCAAAATGCATTGGATATGTACACATTCAACGTAAAACGGTATTAATGATAATCTCGTGATTAACATAAGAATATTTTGTGACGAATGGACAATTCACCATTTGAGCCGCATCATGAGAAAACCAACATAGTGCATTTGCGACCAGCATGGATCCAGAACAGCCTGCGCATCTAAGTGGAGGACCCATGTGTCATCCTCACATTTATACTTCGTTTTACAGAATTAAACTTTTTTGTGCTTTGAAAAATCTCTGTCGACTATCCTCCGACAACACTAGCACATTAAACAACAAAATAATACGGTGTTATTGCATAGGAAGTGTCGTTTGAGGCCCCTTTCACACGCTCAGGAATCTACATTTTGGTTGTTTTATACGAAAACTATATCTCGGGAGGGGAACTTCGAACCCGCTCCCACATCATTTTTATAGTAGACATTCCCTCCTTGTATCTCTCTCTTTTGTGCGTAATGTAAAAATGAGCATAGCCTCTGATGTAGAAAAAACTACCAAAATACGTTCCATTCCATGCTCCTTAAAACATTATATTTACCCTTGCAATGCATTTTGTCACTACCAAAACCCGGTCGAAATTTTATAGTGACCACCAAAATGCGTGGTGTATAGCACAAATGTGACAAACAAAACATATCAACTCTGGAATATAGATCTAGCAAGAGAGCGCATCTCTTACCGAAACTTTTTCAAAATTTTCAAAGGGGGAGGCACAAAGTACCTAAAAATACCCTCGCCCTCACCTACCCCACACTCGAAGCATCTGTGCTTGGTTTGAAATTATTCTACTCATATCTGGCATACAGCTCAAAATAATCCAGGTACTCCCCTGACAGATCTGGATAATACATATGTAGCAATATCGACAAATGAGGTAAGTACTGGTAAGACATTGCAAAAAAAAACTATATACCTCATTTCAAAAGTTTCTCCGACCCTTTAGGCATTCCTTTCAAAACGTCTCTTTTTGTTTTTGTACCGAACACTTAAATAATTCATATTTCAATAATTTTATATCAGTAGTCACATTCACAAAATACAAAAAAAAAAGAAAAAGAAAAAAGAAACGTTTGATAATTCCTAACAAGACTAAGCATCTAATCAATATTTAGCAGCGAATGCTTTTTATGTTAATAGAACAGCATTTCTAAGAGAGAAAAATCTTGACCTTGAACTTAATGAGGTCTTTCTTTTTTAAGGATAAGAAACGAGCATAATACAAAATGTATATCAATGTATGAATCAAAGATGGAGGTCAAAGACAATGTCAGTCAGAACAAATCTGAAATAAAATTTTCTGGATTAAACTGAATTCTTTATCAAATACGAGGGGCGTTCAATATGTAATGTTGGGAACACAATGCTATATAAATTACAGGCGTGAAGTTGACAGTACAGCAGTAGCAGCAGTGGGAGCAGTTAACTGCTACTGCTGCTACTGCCAGCAGTAGGAGCAGTTAACTGCTGCTACTGCCAGCGGTAGGAGCAGTTAACTACTGCTACTGCCATCAGTTACAACAGTTAAATGTTAGTACTACCACAAGTGAAGATGAAGTGCTGCTACTGCGAGAAGTTACAACAGTTAACTGCTGCTACTGCCAGCAGTTACAACAGTTAAATTGCTTGTACTACCACAAGTGAAGTGCTGACATGAGTTAATGTTCAGTTTTAAAGTTAGCGATGCTTTATGCTTTTTAT